>NC_092163.1:615000-857500 GCF_045791955.1 Oncorhynchus clarkii lewisi
TTAGTTTGTCAGACTGTTTACATCATGTGGATGTTGTTTAGTTTGTCAGACTGTTTACATCATGTGGATGTTGTTTAGTTTGTCAGACTGTTTACATCATGTGGATGTTGTTTAGTTTGTCAGACTGTTTACATCATGTGGATGTTGTTTAGTTTGTCAGACTGTTTGTATCATGTGGATGTTGTTTAGTTTGTCAGACTGTTTACATCATGTGGATGTTGTTTAGTTTGTCAGACTGTTTACATCACGAGGATGTTGTTTAGTTTGTCAGACTGTTTACATCATGTGGATGTTGTTTAGTTTGTCAGACTGTTTACATCATGTGGATGTTGTTTAGTTTGTCAGACTGTTTACATCATGTGGATGTTGTTTAGTTTGTCAGACTGTTTACATCATGTGGATGTTGTTTAGTTTGTCAGACTGTTTACTGGGCCATGTTTACATCATGTGGATGTTGTTTAGTTTGTCAGACTGTTTGTATCATGTGGATGTTGTTTAGTTTGTCAGACTGTTTACATCATGTGGATGTTGTTTAGTTTGTCAGACTGTTTACTGGGCCATGTTTACATCATGTGGATGTTGTTTAGTTTGTCAGACTGTTTACATCATGTGGATGTTGTTTAGTTTGTCAGACTGTTTACTGGGCCATGTTTACATCATGTGGATGTTGTTTAGTTTGTCAGACTGTTTACATCATGTGGATGTTGTTTAGTTTGTCAGACTGTTTACATCATGTGGATGTTGTTTAGTTTGTCAGACTGTTTACATCATGTGGATGTTGTTTAGTTTGTCAGACTGTTTACATCATGTGGATGTTGTTTAGTTTGTCAGACTGTTTACATCATGTGGATGTTGTTTAGTTTGTCAGACTGTTTACTGGACCATGTTTGTATCATGTGGATGTTGTTTAGTTTGTTAATGAATACACTTGAATAAAAATGCTGTACATCTTTCAGGATTTTTTATTTTTATTTAACCTTTATTTAACCTTTATTTAACCTTTATTTAACCTTTATTTAACCTTTATTTAACTAGGCAAGTTAAGAACAAATTCTTATTTTCAATGACAGCCTAGTGGGTTAACTGCCTGTTCAGGGGTAGAACGACAGATTTGTACCTTGTCAGTCCGGGGTTTGAACTTGCAACCTTCCGGTTACTAGTCCAACGCTCTAACAACTAGGCTACCCTGCCGCCCCGATAAAAAAAACTTCTGCTAAATTACTGTATTGTAAAGGGCCAATATCCCCACTAAATTACTGTGTTGTAAAGGGACAATATCACCACTAAATTACTGTGTTGTAAAGGGACAATATCAGCACTAAATGACTGTGTTGTAAAGGGACAATATCACCACTAAATTACTGTATTGTAAAGGGACAATATCAGCACTAAAATACTGTGTTGTAAAGGGACAATATCACCACTAAATTACTGTATTGTAAAGGGACAATATCAGCACTAAATTACTGTGTTGTAAAGGGACAATATCACCACTAAATTACTGTATTGTAAAGGGACAATATCACCACTAAATTACTGTGTTGTAAAGGGACAATATCACCACTAAATTACTGTATTGTAAAGGGACAATATCACCACTAAAATACTGTGTTGTAAAGGGACAGTATCACCACTAAATCCCTATAGAAGACAGTAGTCAATAATATCGCCACTAAATTACTGTGTTGTAAAGGGACAATATCAGCACTAAATTACTGTGTTGTAAAGGGACAATATCAGCACTAAATTACTGTATTGTAAAGGGAAAATATCACCACTAAATTACTGTGTTGTAAAGGGACAATATCCCCACTAAATTACTGTGTTGTAAAGGGACAATATCACCACTAAATTACTGTGTTGTAAAGGGACCAGAGCATGGTAAAGGGACCAGAGGGACCAGAGCATGGTAAAGGGGCCAGAGCATGGTAAAGGGGCCAGAGCATGGTAAAGGGACCAGAGGGACCAGAGCATGGTAAAGGGGCCAGAGGGACCAGAGCATGGTAAAGGGACCAGAGGGACCAGAGCATGGTAAAGGGACCAGAGCACGTTAAAGGGACCAGAGCATGGTAAAGGGACCAGAGGGACCAGAGGGACCAGAGCATGGTAAAGGGACCAGAGCATGGTAAAGGGACCAGAGCATGGTAAAGGGACCAGAGGGACCAGAGGGACCAGAGCATGGTAAAGGGACCAGAGCATGGTAAAGGGACCAGAGGGACCAGAGCATGGTAAAGGGGCCAGAGCATGGTAAAGGGACCAGAGCATGGTAAAGGGACCAGAGCACGTTAAAGGGACCAGAGCATGGTAAAGGGGCCAGAGGGACCAGAGCATGGTAAAGGGGCCAGAGGGACCAGAGCATGGTAAAGGGACCAGAGCATGGTAAAGGGACCAGAGCATGGTAAAGGGACCAGAGCATGGTAAAGGGACCAGAGGGACCAGAGCATGGTAAAGGGACCAGAGCATGGTAAAGGGACCAGAGCATGGTAAAGGGACCAGAGGGACCAGAGCATGGTAAAGGGACCAGAGCATGGTAAAGGGACCAGAGGGACCAGAGCATGGTAAAGGGGCCAGAGCATGGTAAAGGGGCCAGAGCATGGTAAAGGGACCAGAGCATGGTAAAGGGCCCAGAGCATGGTAAAGGGGCCAGAGCATGGTAAAGGGACCAGAGGGACCAGAGCATGGTAAAGGGGCCAGAGCATGGTAAAGGGACCAGAGCATGGTAAAGGGGCCAGAGCATGGTAAATCACCATGAGAGGCCAGAGCATGGTAAAGGGACCAGAGCATGATAAATCACCATGAGAGGCCAGAGCATGGTAAAGGGACTAGAGCATGATAAATCACCATGAGAGGCCAGAGCATGGTAAAGGGACTAGAGCATGATAAATCACCATGAGAGGCCAGAGCATGGTAAAGGGACTAGAGCATGATAAATCACCATGAGAGGCCAGAGCATGGTAAAGGGACTAGAGCATGATAAATCACCATGAGAGGCCAGAGCATGGTAAAGGGACTAGAGCATGATAAATCACCATGAGAGGCCAGAGCATGGTAAAGGGAACAGAGCATGATAAATCACCATGAGGGATGATTGTTTGATTCACCATGATTGTTATATAATAGGTGAATGGATGAGTTTACCTGTTATAGAGTGTGAATTTCTTAATAGGTGAATGGATGAGTTTACCTGTTAGAGAGATAGTCAACTTGTTAATAGATAAATGGATGAGTTTACCTGTTAGACAGAGTCAACTTGTTAATAGGTGAATGGATGAGTTTACCTGTTAGAGAGATAGTCAACTTGTTAATAGGTAAATGGATGAGTCTACCTGTTAGACAGAGTCAACTTGTTAATAGATGAATGGATGAGTTTACCTGTTATTGAGAGAGTCAACTTGTTAATAGATGAATGGATGAGTTTTACTCCTCTCCTCAATGGGTATCTGAAGGTGGATAATGTTGTGTGTGTTAACTGTAGAGGGGGTGATGTTGCTGGGTATCAGAAGGTGGATAATGTTGTGTAATTTAACTGTAGAGGGGAGTGATGTTGCTGGGTATCTGAAGGTGGATAATGTTGTGTGTGTTAACTGTAGAGGGGGTGATGTTGCTGGGTATCTGAAGGTGGATAATGTTGTGTGTGTGTAACGGATGTGAAACGGCTAGCTTAGTTAGCGTGGGCGCTAAATAGCGTTTCAATCAGTGACGTCACTTGCTCTGAGACCTTGAAGTAGTAGTTCCCCTTGCTCTGCAAGGGCCGCGGCTTTTGTGGAGCGATGGGTAACGACGCTTCGTAGGCGTCAGTTGTTGATGTGTGCAGAAGGTCCCTGGTTCGCGCCCGGGTATGGGCGAGGGGACGGTTTAAAAATTATACTGTTACATTGGTGCCGTGACCCGGATTACTGGTTGCTGCGGAAAAGGAGGAAGGTCAAAAGGGGGGTGAGTGTAACGGATGTGAAACGGCTAGCTTAGTTAGCGTGGGCGCTAAATAGCGTTTCAATCAGTGACGTCACTTGCTCTGAGACCTTGAAGTAGTAGTTCCCGCGGCTTTTGTGGAGCGATGGGTAACGACGCTTCGTAGGCGTCAGTTGTTGATGTGTGCAGAAGGTCCCTGGTTCGCGCCCGGGTATGGGCGAGGGGACGGTTTAAAAATTATACTGTTACATGTGTTAACTGTAGAGGGGGTGATGTTGCTGGGTATCTGAAGTTTGATAATGTTGTGTGTGTTAACTGTAGAGGGGGTGATGTTGCTGGGTATCAGAAGGTGGATAATGTTGTGTGTGTTAACTGTAGAGGGGGTGATGTTGCTGGGTATCTGAAGGTGGATAATGTTGTGTGTGTTAACTGTAGAGGGGAGTGATGTTGCTGGGTATCTGAAGGTGGATAATGTTGTGTGTGTTAACTGTAGAGGGGGTGATGTTGCTGGGTATCTGAAGGTGGATAATGTTGTGTGTGTTAACTGTGGAGGGGGTGATGTTGCTGGGTATCAGAAGGTGGATAATGTTGTGTGTGTTAACTGAAGAGAGGGTGATGTTGCTGGGTATCAGAAGGTGGATAATGTTGTGTGTGTTAACTGTGGAGGGGGTGATGTTGCTGGGTATCTGAAGGTGGATAATGTTGTGTAAGTTAACTGTAGAGGGGAGTGATGTTGCTGGGTATCTGAAGGTGGATAATGTTGTGTGTGTTAACTGTAGAGGGGGTGATGTTGCTGGGTATCTGAAGGTGGATAATGTTGTGTGTGTTAACTGTGGAGGGGGTGATGTTGCTGGGGATCAGAAAGTCTCCGGTGTGAGAGAGGCAGGTTAAAATGGCCAGAGTCAGAGTCAGGGTCATGCAGAAGGTGTTGTATGCTGAGGCAGTGAAGAAAGTCGAGGGGGATCCTAAGAGGATCCCTGTGAGTAGTAGAATTTGTTCCAGCGCATTAGGGATCAGCCAACGCTTGATTTATACTTCAGTAAAGGTTGGCTTCTTAGCATTCATAACAATGGATATAAAACTGTAACACATAAACTACTGCAGCATAAATACTGGAGGCTGAGACAGATCTTAGCATTCATAACAATGGTTATAACACTGTACCACATAAACTACTGCAGCATAAATACTGGAGGCTGAGACAGATCTTAGCATTCATAACAATGGTTATAACACTGTACCACATAAACTACTGCAGCATAAATACTGGAGGCTGAGACAGATCTTAGCATTCATAACAATGGTTATAACACTGTACCACATAAACGGAATGTAAAAACAACAGGAAAAAATAGATGCTGTGGTGGCAACTGCAGAGATGTATTTTGGGGTATATGAAATGTTGACTTCAGAAGAGTTAGTGTGTTGAGGGGGGGGGGGGGGGTGTCCCGTCCTATCAGACCGTTGGCATGGTGAAACGAGCAGATAGGGGTCAAAGTGTGTGGGAATGGGGTAAGTGGCTTTTTAAAGATGAGTACAGACGGTGATGTCAAGGGGCTCTATTTACTTTATTTCTTAGAGGAACAAGACTAATGAAGGGGAATTGAATGTAGATCTTTTTTGCCTTCACCTCCCTTATCTCACCTCATTGGCTCACATCGTATTTAAGACTCATGTTTCTACTGTATTATTGACTGTATGTTTTGTTTTACTCCATGTGTAACTCTGTGTTGTTGTTTTGTGTCGAACTGCTTTGCTTTATTCTTGGTCAGGGTCGCAGTTGTAAATGAGAACTTGTTCTGGTTAAATAAAGGTGAAATAAAAATAGATCAACTAAACAGACCGACCACGTCGGTGAACTGCTCTCTCACTCCAGTCCGGTAGGTGGCAGTGTATTAAAAACACACCTAACAGTTGGACGCGATCCGCCAAGAAGAAAGTCCCCGAGTCTGTAGTTGGTTCAGACCCCCGGGTCAGAGGAATGAGAAATGCGTGGTGTTCATAACTAGAGGTGTTGTTTTGTTTTTTTAACGAGTTTTACTTATATAATAACGATTTAAAAATAAAATAAAAAGCTTCCGTTAAAAATCATATGGACAAGACAACACCGTAAGAACATCATTATTTTTTTTTGTTTTTACCGATTTTGCCTCGTCACTTGAAATGCCGTTTTTGTACTTCCGACACTGTTGCTGAGCGGGTTGCTAACCAGTTAGCCATGCTAACTATCTAGCCTGTATTCACATGAAAATAGTCAAATAACAGGACAGGAATAACGCAACGACTAAACTAATAGACGCAGGTGAATTCCGTGTCATTTAACTCGTAAAAATAGTATACATTTACTACTTGAATCGTCGACTTTTGTTGGTTGGAAAACAACCCGTTTTAAGTGAGCTAAGTTGTTAGCCACATCACAACATAACTACCGTGAGGACGGTCACCGGGAGCCTCCCGGTCCCCGCGTCTACAGACGGACAATTATGGAAGTTAAATAACTATAATATAACCAACTCCTACATTTCATATTGTTCATTTATATATAAAATAAAACATGTCAGCCAGTGGTTTCTCCGACCTGCGGGAAAAGCTGAAGTCCATGACTCCTCACCGGGACAATTACAAAAACAAAGTTACCGATAAGGACGACAGCTACAAAAATAGGAAAGTTAAAGTTACCGACGGAGGTAGTAGTAACGGGAACGGCCGGAAGCGGAAGCACCGAGATTCCTCCGAGGATGAGGTCGAGCCTGTGGAGTCCCGTGAGCAGGTATGATGACCCTGGACCTGCTGTTGACACTGAACTTCTCTGAGATGAATCCAATTCAAAGTATGAATCAATATTTCTGTCTTTCCCCCCCACTTTCTTTCTCTCTCTCTCTCCCTCCATCTCTCCTTCCTTCCATCCATCTCTCTCCCTCCATCTCTCCTTCCATCTCTCTCCCTCCATCTCTCCCTCCCTCCATCTCTCCCTCCCTCCATCTCTCCCTCCCTCCATCTCTCTCCCTCCATCTCTCTCTCCATCTCTCTCTCTCTCCATCTCTCTCTCCCTCATCTCTCTCTCTCCATCTCTCTCTCCCTCATCTCTCTCCCTCCATCTCTCTCTCTCCCTCCATATCTCTCTCTCCCTCCATCTCTCTCTCTCCCTCCATCTCTCTCTCCCTCCATCTCTCTCTCTCTCCCTCCATCTCCCTCCATCTCCATCTCTCTCCCTCCATCTCTCTCCCTCCATCTCTCTCCCTCCATCTCTCTCTCTCTCCCTCCATCTCTCTCTCTCTCCCTCCATCTCTCTCGCCCTCCCTCCATCTCTCTCTCTCTCCCTCCATCTCTCCCTCCATCTCCATCTCTCTCCCTCCATCTCTCTCCCTCCATCTCTCTCTCCCTCCATCTCTCTCTCCCTCCATCTCTCTCGCCCTCCCTCCATCTCTCTCTCTCCCCATCTCTCCCTCCATCTCTCTCTCTCCCCATCTCTCTCGCCCTCCCTCCATCCACCTCTCTGTCTCTCCATCTCTCTCTCCCCCCCATCTCCCTCCAGGAGGCGAGGCGTGTCCAGAGTGGCATTGTTCAGGTAGAGGTCTTCTCTAAAGAGGACTGTGATGTCATTGAGGGCAAGATAAATGAGGTGGTTGCTAACGGAGAAGCGGGGCTTTACCGGGAACACACCGTAGATCGGGCACCGCTACGGAACAAATATTTCTTTGGAGAGGTGAGGTCACGCACCTGTTGTTCCTCTCTCGGTCTCTACCCTCCCATCTTCCTCTCTGTCTCTAACACTCCTATCTTTCTCTCCTCACCTCTCTTTTGCTCTGTCTCTAAACCCCTCTCTTCCTCTCTCTGTCTCTAAACCCCTCTCTTCCTCCCTCTCTCTGTCTCTAAACCCCTCTCTTCCTCCCTCTCTGTCTCTAAACCCCTCTCTTCCTCCTTCTCTGTCTCTAAACCCCTCTCTTCCTCTCTCTGTCTCTAAACCCCTCTCTTCCTCTCTCTGTCTAAACCCCTCTCTTTCTCCCTTTTCTGTCTCTAACTTCCTCTCTCTGTCTCTAAACCCCTCTCTTCCTCCCTCTTTCTGTCTCTAACTTCCTCTCTCTGTCTAAACCCCTCTCTTCCTCTCTCTGTCTCTAACTTCATCTCTCTGTCTAAACCCCTCTCTTCCTCCCTCTTTCTGTCTCTAACTTCCTCTCTCTGTCTAAACCCCTCTCTTCCTCCCTCTCTCTGTCTCTAAACCCCTCTCTTCCTCCCTCTCTCTGTCTCTAAACCCCTCTCTTCCTCCCTCTCTCTGTCTCTAAACCCCTCTCTTCCTCCCTCTCTCTGTCTCTAAACCCCTCTCTTCCTCCCTCTCTCTGTCTCTAAACCCCTCTCTTCCTCTCTCTCTCTGTCTCTAAACCCCTCTCTTCCTCTCTCTCTCACCTCGTCTTCCAGGGCTATACATACGGGGCCCAGCTAGAGAAGAGAGGACCTGGTCAGGAGAGATTGTACCCTAAAGGAGAGGTGGACGACATCCCGACCTGGGTTCACGACCTCGTCATCACTAAACTGGTCGCCAGCGGGGTCGTACCTGAAGGTAATAACTTTTAACCTCTAACATCCTGCTCGTTACCCCAGCCCACTTCCTGTCTCAGATTTTACCTTAACGTGCTCCAGCCCACTTCCTGTCTCCGATTTGACCTTAACGTGCTCCAGCCCACTTCCTGTCTCCGATTTGACCTTAACTGTGCTCCAGCCCACTTCCTGTCTCAGATTTTACCTTAACGTGCGCCAGCCCACTTCCTGTCTCCGATTTGACCTTAACTGTGCTCCAGCCCACTTCCTGTCTCAGATTTTACCTTAACGTGCTCCAGCCCACTTCCTGTCTCCGATTTGACCTTAACGTGCTCCAGCCCACTTCCTGTCTCAGATTTGACCTTAACGTGCTCCAGCCCACTTCCTGTCTCCGATTTGACCTTAACTGTGCCCCAGCCCACTTCCTGTCTCAGATTTTACCTTAACGTGCTCCAGCCCACTTCCTGTCTCAGATTTGACCTTAACGTGCTCCAGCCCACTTCCTGTCTCCGGGAAAAGCCTGTTGTTGATGTTGTTGTTGTTGTCCTGTAGGTTTTGTGAACTCAGCGGTGATCAACGACTACCAACCAGGCGGCTGCATCGTGTCACATGTCGACCCGCTCCACATCTTCGCCCGGCCAATCGTATCCGTGTCCTTCTTCTCAGACTCGGCCCTCTGCTTCGGCTGCCGCTTCCAGTTTAAACCAATCCGAGTGTCTGAGCCCGTCCTGGAGCTTCCTGTCAGGAGAGGAAGTGTTACTGTCCTCAGGTAGGCGAGGGAGGTGGAGAGAGAGAGAGTGTGAGAGGGAGATGTGTGATGTCATAGTGTTCTCTCTCCTCTCAGTGGCTACGCGGCTGATGACATCACCCACTGTATCCGCCCCCAGGACATCAAGGAGAGACGAGCCGTCATCATCCTCAGGAAGTATGTCTGTCACCATGACAACCAAGAGTTAGCAGGTTGACTGTGGCGTCAGGCTATTGCACTAACTCTCTCTTTCTCTCTCTGTGTGTGTGTGTGTGTGTGTGTGTGTGTGTGTGTGTGTGTGTGTGTGTGTGTGTGTGTGTGTGTGTGTGTGTGTATGGTGTGGTATGGTATGGGTGTGTGCAGGACGAGACCAGATGCTCCCCGTGTAGACCAGAGCCCCTCCCCTAACCCCTCCCCCCCTGAGAGACACGCCCCTCTGAAGGCCAAACGCTCTCACCGCAGAGCTGACCCAGACGCTGCACACAGGTACTCACACACTGGGAGACACACAGGTACTCACACACTGGGAGACATACACTCACACACAGGTACTCACACACTGGTAGACATGTACTCACACACTGGTAGACACACAGGTACTCACACACTGGGAGACATACACTCACACACAGGTACTCACACACTGGTAGACATGTACTCACACACTGGTAGACATGCACTCACACACAGGTACTCACACACTGGTAGACATGCACTCACACACAGGTACTCACACACTGGTAGACACACACTCACACACAGGTACTCACACACTGGTAGACACACAGGTAGACACACACTCACACACAGGTACTCACACACTGGGAGACATACACTCACACACAAGTACTCACACACTGGTAGACATACACTCATACACAGGTACTCACACACTGGTAGACACACTCACACACAGGTACTCACACACTGGTAGACACACAGGTAGACACACACACACACAGGTACTCACACACTGGGAGACATACACTCACACACAGGTACTCACACACTGGTAGACACACAGGTAGACACACACTCACACACAGGTACTCACACACTGGGAGACATACACTCACACACAAGTACTCACACACTGGTAGACATACACTCATACACAGGTACTCACACACTGGTAGACACACTCACACACAGGTACTCACACACTGGTAGACATACACTCACACACAGGTACTCACACACTGGTAGACACACACTCACACACAGGTACTCACACACTGGTAGACATACACTCACACACAGGACCAGAGCCCCTCACCTAACTCCTCCTACCTGAGATACAGGACTAGAGCCCTCCCCGAACTCCTCCTACCTGAGATACAGGACCAGAGCCCCTCCCCTAACTCCTCCTACCTGAGATACAGGACTAGAGCCCCTCCCCTAACTCCTCCTACCTGAGATACAGGACTAGAGCCCCTCCCCTAACTCCTCCTACCTGAGATACAGGACTAGAGCCCCTCCCCTAACTCCTCCTACCTGAGATACAGGACTAGAGCCCCTCCCCTAACTCCTCCTACCTGAGACACAGGACTAGAGCCCCTCCCCTAACTCATCCTACCTGAGATACAGGACTAGAGCCCCTCCCCTAACTCCTCCTACCTGAGATACAGGACTAGAGCCCCTCCCCCCTAACTCTTCTTCTCTCTCTGTCAGACCGAGGGTTCTGGAGATGGATAAGGAGGAGAATCGTCACTCCTCCTCTTCGTCCCGCCTTCATCGCCGTAGCAACAGCTCCGAGAACTACTGGAGGCGGAGCCAAGACGGCGACGTGTCACGCAAGGTCAAGATGCGGCGTCACTGAACACCGGACTGGATGGGCTCAGAGAGAGAGAGAGAGAGAGAGAGAGAGAGAGAGAGTGTGTGTGTGTGTGAGTGAGGGCGTTGGATCGTCAGTCTGTTAAACCCCCCCCTGCATGCTCGGATGGATGGAACACGCCACGAGGCTGTCAGCCAATCAGAGACTGGCCTGAGGACAGGGGGCGGGGTTACAGTAAGACTGTGGGAAGTTCTGTTGTTGCTACGCTGCCCCCCCCCCCCCCCCCCACCCCATGTCCTAGTAAACAGTGTTTCTGTAGGAACTAACTCCTCCGTGGTTCATTGGACAGAGACCCTATGGGGGAGATGAATGGTGTTTCTGTAGGAACTAACTCCTCCGTGGTTCATTGGACAGAGACCCTATGGGGGAGATGAATGGTGTTTCTGTAGGAACTAACTCCTCCGTGGTTCATTGGACAGAGACCCTATGGGGGAGATGAATGGTGTTTCTGTAGGAACTAACTCCTCCGTGGTTCATTGGACAGAGACCCTATGGGGGAGATGAATGGTGTTTCTGTAGGAACTAACTCCTCCGTGGTTCATTGGACAGAGACCCTATGGGGGAGATGAATGGTGTTTCTGTAGGAACTAACTCCTCCGTGGTTCATTGGACAGAGACCCTATGGGGGAGATGAATGGTGTTTCTGTAGGAACTAACTCCTCCGTGGTTCATTGGACAGAGACCCTATGGGGGAGATGAATGGTGTTTCTGTAGGAACTAACTCCTCCGTGGTTCAGTGGACAGAGACCCTATGGGGGAGATGAATGGTGTTTCTGTAGGAACTAACTCCTCCGTGGTTCAGTGGACAGAGACCCTATGGGGGAGATGAATGGTGTTTCTGTAGGAACTAACTCCTCCGTGGTTCAGTGGACAGAGACCCTATGGGGGAGATGAATGGTGTTTCTGTAGGAACTAACTCCTCCGTGGTTCATTGGACAGAGACCCTATGGGGGAGATGAATGGTGTTTCTGTAGGAACTAACTCCTCCGTGGTTCATTGGACAGAGACCCTATGGGGGAGATGAATGGTGTTTCTGTAGGAACTAACTCCTCTGTGGTTCATTGGACAGAGACCCTATGGGGGAGATGAATGGTGTTTCTGTAGGAACTAACTCCTCCGTGGTTCATTGGACAGAGACCCTATGGGGGAGATGAATGGTGTTTCTGTTGGAACTAACTCCTCCGTGGTTCATTGGACAGAGACCCTATGGGGGAGATGAATGGTGTTTCTGTAGGAACTAACTCCTCCGTGGTTCATTGGACAGAGACCCTATGGGGGAGATGAATGGTGTTTCTGTAGGAACTAACTCCTCCGTGGTTCATTGGACAGAGACCCTATGGGGGAGATGAATGGTGTTTCTGTAGGAACTAACTCCTCCGTGGTTCATTGGACAGAGACCCTATGGGGGAGATGAATGGTGTTTCTGTAGGAACTAACTCCTCCGTGGTTCATTGGACAGAGACGCTATGGGGGAGATGAATGGTGTTTCTGTAGGAACTAACTCCTCCGTGGTTCAGTGGACAGAGACCCTATGGGGGAGATGAATGGTGTTTCTGTAGGAACTAACTCCTCCGTGGTTCAGTGGACAGAGACCCTATGGGGGAGATGAATGGTGTTTCTGTAGGAACTAACTCCTCCGTGGTTCATTGGACAGAGACCCTATGGGGGAGATGAATGGTGTTTCTGTAGGAACTAACTCCTCCGTGGTTCAGTGGACAGAGACCCTATGGGGGAGATGAATGGTGTTTCTGTAGGAACTAACTCCTCCGTGGTTCAGTGGACAGAGACCCTATGGGGGAGATGAATGGTGTTTCTGTAGGAACTAACTCCTCCGTGGTTCATTGGACAGAGACCCTATGGGGGAGATGAATGGTGTTTCTGTAGGAACTAACTCCTCCGTGGTTCATTGGACAGAGACCCTATGGGGGAGATGAATGGTGTTTCTGTAGGAACTAACTCCTCCGTGGTTCATTGGACAGAGACCCTATGGGGGAGATGAATGGTGTTTCTGTAGGAACTAACTCCTCCGTGGTTCATTGGACAGAGACCCTATGGGGGAGACGAATGGTGTTTCTGTAGGAACTAACTCCTCCGTGGTTCATTGGACAGAGACCCTATGGGGGAGATGAATGGTGTTTCTGTAGGAACTAACTCCTCCGTGGTTCATTGGACAGAGACCCTATGGGCGAGATGAATGGTGTTTCTGTAGGAACTAACTCCTCCGTGGTTCAGTGGACAGAGACCCTATGGGGGAGATGAATGGTGTTTCTGTAGGAACTAACTCCTCCGTGGTTCATTGGACAGAGACCCTATGGGGGAGATGAATGGTGTTTCTGTAGGAACTAACTCCTCCGTGGTTCATTGGACAGAGACCCTATGGGGGAGATGAATGGTGTTTCTGTAGGAACTAACTCCTCCGTGGTTCATTGGACAGAGACCCTATGGGGGAGATGAATGGTGTTTCTGTAGGAACTAACTCCTCCGTGGTTCATTGGACAGAGACCCTATGGGGGAGATGAATGGTGTTTCTGTAGGAACTAACTCCTCCGTGGTTCATTGGACAGAGACCCTATGGGGGAGATGAATGGTGTTTCTGTAGGAACTAACTCCTCCGTGGTTCATTGGACAGAGACCCTATGGGGGAGATGAATGGTGTTTCTGTAGGAACTAACTCCTCCGTGGTTCATTGGACAGAGACCCTATGGGGGAGATGAATGGTGTTTCTGTAGGAACTAACTCCTCCGTGGTTCATTGGACAGAGACCCTATGGGGGAGATGAATGGTGTTTCTGTAGGAACTAACTCCTCCGTGGTTCATTGGACAGAGACCCTATGGGGGAGATGAATGGTGTTTCTGTAGGAACTAACTCCTCCGTGGTTCATTGGACAGAGACCCTATGGGGGAGATGAATGGTGTTTCTGTAGGAACTAACTCCTCCGTGGTTCATTGGACAGAGACCCTATGGGGGAGATGAATGGTGTTTCTGTAGGAACTAACTCCTCCGTGGTTCATTGGACAGAGACCCTATGGGGGAGATGAATGGTGTTTCTGTAGGAACTAACTCCTCCGTGGTTCATTGGACAGAGACCCTATGGGGGAGATGAGTGGTGTTTCTGTAGGAACTAACTCCTCCGTGGTTCAGTGGACAGAGACCCTATGGGGGAGATGAATGGTGTTTCTGTAGGAACTAACTCCTCCGTGGTTCAGTGGACAGAGACCCTATGGGGGAGATGAATGGTGTTTCTGTAGGAACTAACTCCTCCGTGGTTCAGTGGACAGAGACCCTATGGGGGAGATGAATGGTGTTTCTGTAGGAACTAACTCCTCCGTGGTTCATTGGACAGAGACCCTATGGGGGAGATGAATGGTGTTTCTGTAGGAACTAACTCCTCCGTGGTTCAGTGGACAGAGACCCTATGGGGGAGATGAATGGTGTTTCTGTAGGAACTAACTCCTCCGTGGTTCAGTGGACAGAGACCCTATGGGGGAGATGAATGGTGTTTCTGTAGGAACTAACTCCTCCGTGGTTCATTGGACAGAGACCCTATGGGGGAGATGAATGGTGTTTCTGTAGGAACTAACTCCTCCGTGGTTCATTGGACAGAGACCCTATGGGGGAGATGAATGGTGTTTCTGTAGGAACTAACTCCTCCGTGGTTCATTGGACAGAGACCCTATGGGGGAGATGAATGGTGTTTCTGTAGGAACTAACTCCTCCGTGGTTCAGTGGACAGAGACCCTATGGGGGAGATGAATGGTGTTTCTGTAGGAACTAACTCCTCCGTGGTTCATTGGACAGAGACCCTATGGGGGAGATGAATGGTGTTTCTGTAGGAACTAACTCCTCCGTGGTTCATTGGACAGAGACCCTATGGGGGAGATGAATGGTGTTTCTGTAGGAACTAACTCCTCCGTGGTTCATTGGACAGAGACCCTATGGGGGAGATGAATGGTGTTTCTGTAGGAACTAACTCCTCCGTGGTTCATTGGACAGAGACCCTATGGGGGAGATGAATGGTGTTTCTGTAGGAACTAACTCCTCCGTGGTTCAGTGGACAGAGACCCTATGATGTTAACAGACTGATATTATCAGAGAACCACAACGTGAAGACTTCATCATTAAGGTGATGTTAACTGACTGATATTATCAGAATGTCTGAACGAACCAGTAGGAATGGCTGAACGAACCAGTAGGAATGGCTGAACAAACCAGTAGGAATGGCTGAACGAACCAGTAGGAATGGCTGAACGAACCAGTAGGAATGTCTGAACGAACCAGTAGGAATGGCTGAACGAACCAGTAGGAATGTCTGAACGAACCAGTAGGAATGGCTGAACGAACCAGTAGGAATGGCTGAACGAACCAGTAGGAATGGCTGAACGAACCAGTAGGAATGGCTGAACGAACCAGTAGGAATGGCTGAACGAACCAGAGGAAAGTCAGATCTTTCCCCATAGGGTTTGTCCGTTAGTATCTGTTCCCGGATCAGTGATCTACCCTGTCACCCTGAACCATTATAGGGAGGTAGTATCTGTTCCTGGATCAGTGATCTACGCTGTCACCCTGAACCATTATAGGGAGGTAGTATCTGTTCCTGGATCAGGGTTTTCCATAGCTCTGGTCCTGGGCGTTCCTCTGCTAACCGCCTGTATCCATGTACCCTGATAATCATAGACAGAGTAGGGGGGGGGGGCCCTCCGTCTGCCTGGGGGGGGGACACCTACAGTAGTAACGCCTTGGACCAGAGCTACATCTTCCTCTAGTTTCTCTAAGCCCCTCCCCCCCCGTCCTGCATGTTACGTTGTTTACTACAGGACCTGTTGTTACAGTCACCTCTTCTACATCTTTACCTGGACTTTCCCCATTGGTTGATCGTTAGTTATTTTATTGTTAGTTTGGCTGTTGGACAGGCAAGGGTAGGGGGCGGGGGGAGAGGGTAGGGGGCGGACAGGCGAGGGTAGGGGGCGGGGGGCTCGTTCTCTTGTGGACAGATGCACCTAACATAAATGGCATAAGTAGCTGTCTGTCCACAGACTGTTGGATTCGCGAGGAGCTGTTATTTCCCCTGCGCTGATCAATTAGACAAATCACCAATTCTCAGGTGCTGATTTGGCCCGTAGACTTAATGAAACGTCAGAGGGGTGGAGAGGAGTCACGGCAGTACGTTTTTCAAACCCCCTCCTCCCTCCAGCACTTTAATTTGAGCATCTGACATCATTAAACACACAGGATTTAACTAAAGGGTGTAACCGTGGTTACAGCTAAACACCTGACCAGGGGCCACGTTCAGTCGCCGAACGTTGTGAAACGTGAGCAGCTAGAAATGTCACGGATAGAGCCGACCACGGTTCCTTATCCTACGTCTGTCAGAGAGTTCGTGTTTCTTCTACATAGCATATTTCTACCTGAACGTTTTTCCACACCTTACGTCCCGCTGTAACCGTGGTAACCGTGTCAACACCCCCTTCACCGGTCCGACCGGCCAGTCAAACGTTCTGTTGCATATTCTAGAAAACATATATCTATGCTATATCCCTTTTTATTGTTCAGCTCAAACGGCATCCTGTTCCCTAGGTAACACTACTACTGGCCAGAGGGTCAGCCACCATCCTGTTCCCTAGGTAACACTACTACTGGCCAGAGGGTCAGCCACCATCCTGTTCCCTAGGTAACACTACTACTGGCCAGAGGGTCAGCCACCATCCTGTTCCCTAGGTAACACTACTACTGGCCAGAGGGTCAGCCACCATCCTGTTCCCTAGGTAACACTACTACTGGCCAGAGGGTCAGCCACCTCATCAGAACCTAATATCTAACAAATGACACAACAAACACCTGATTAACACCTAAAACATAGTGGCTGAAGTAGTGCACTATAATAGGGAATAGGGAGCCGTTCGGGAGTGGGCTGACCTCTTAGTTTGTGTCTGTTCAGATGCCATGAGGATGATGATGATGACATGTATGTAACCATTGTTTGTAATAAGATGTACAGTTTAAAGACATTTATGAACAGAGCTGACTGACTGGCTGGTTTACTGCCTGGTACACAGAGGAACCGTGGACTGTATAACGTGTCCTATTGGTACACTGTTCCCTGTGCTGTGCTCTTTGCTAGACCAGGGGGGGGGGGGGGGGTAGCACAATGGGTCCTGGTCAAACCTAGTTCACTACAGGAAGCCATTTGGGATGCAGGTGAGTGTGGGGGGGGGGTTTGTTCAGTGAAGCCCTGTTGTAAACCTGCTGTTAGACCAGGGGGGGTTTGTTCAGGGAAGCCCTGTTGTAAACCTGCTGTTAGACCAGGGGGGGTTTGTTCAGGGAAGCCCTGTTGTAAACCTGCTGTTAGACCAGGGGGGGTTTGTTCAGGGAAGCCCTGTTGTAAACCTGCTGTTAGACCAGGGGGGGTTTGTTCAGGGAAGCCCTGTTGTAAACCTGCTGTTAGACCAGGGGGGGTTTGTTCAGGGAAGCCCTGTTGTAAACCTGCTGTTATACCAGGGGGGGTTTGTTCAGTGAAGCCCTGTTGTAAACCTGCTGTTCGACCAGGGGGGGTTTGTTCAGTGAAGCCCTGTTGTAAACCTGCTGTTAGACCAGTTGGGGTTTGTTCAGGGAAGCCCTGTTGTAAACCTGCTGTTAGACCAGGGGGGGGTTTGTTCAGGGAAGCCCTGTTGTAAACCTGCTGTTAGACCAGGGGGGGTTTGTTCAGGGAAGCCCTGTTGTAAACCTGCTGTTAGACCAGGGGGGGTTTGTTCAGGGAAGCCCTGTTGTAAACCTGCTGTTCGACTGACAGGGTTCATGTATAAAGAACTGTGGACTGATACATAATAGTAATGATCTGTTTAGGTTTTAGTTTAAACTGTAAAAAAAGAACTGTTCCACAAAAATGCTTCCGTTTTAAAATAATATCTTCCTAAACTGTTTCTCTTCTTATTGGACTGAGTGGTTGTAAAGTTCTACTCCTCCTGGGAGAGGTGGACAGGACCAGAGGGACAGGACCAGAGGGACAGGACCAGAGTAGGACAGGACCAGAGTTAGTGGTTGTAAAGTTCTACTCCTGGGAGAGTGGGACAGGACCAGAGTGGGACAGGACCAGAGGGACAGGACCAGAGTTAGTGGTTGTAAAGTTCTACTCCTCCTGGGAGAGGTGGACAGGACCAGAGGGACAGGACCAGAGTTAGTGGTTGTAAAGTTCTACTCCTGGGAGAGGTGGACAGGACCAGAGTGGGACAGGACCAGAGTTAGTGGTTGTAAAGTTCTACTCCTCCTGGGAGAGGTGGACAGGACCAGAGGGACAGGACCAGAGTTAGTGGTTGTAAAGTTCTACTCCTGGGAGAGGTGGACAGGACCAGAGGGACAGGACCAGAGTTAGTGGTTGTAAAGTTCTACTCCTGGGAGAGGTGGACAGGACCAGAGGGACAGGACCAGAGTTAGTGGTTGTAAAGTTCTACTCCTCCTGGGAGAGGTGGACAGGACCAGAGTGGGACAGGACCAGAGTTAGTGGTTGTAAAGTTCTACTCCTGGGAGAATTGGACAGGCTCAATGGGACAGGTCTAGGTCCAGAGTGACAGGCTCAACTGGACAGGTCTAGGTCCAGAGAGTGACAGGCCCCGAGAGTGACAGGTCTAGGTCCAGAGTGACAGGCTCAATGGGACAAGTCTAGGTCCAGAGAGTGACAGGCCCCGGGAGTGACAGGCCCAGAGAGTGACATGCCCAGAGTGACAGGCTCAACGGGACAGGTCTAGGTTCAGAGTGACAGGCCCAGAGAGTGACAGGCCCAGAGAGTGACAGGCCCAGAGAGTGACATGCCCAGAGTGACAGGCTCAACGGGACAGGTCTAGGTTCAGAGTGACAGGCCCAGAGAGTGACAGGCCCAGAGAGTGACAGGCCCCGAGAGTGACAGGCACAGGTGTGCAGGACAAAAAGGGTCAACTCCGCTCCATTATTCATTTGTCAGATGGCTCAGTCATCACAAAACACACTAATATTGACAATAATGATTTACTGATCTACTGTGTACTCTGGTGCCACAAAGAGGACTTGGACCCTTAAATGCACATGGAGAGCGAACATGAATGACATGCATGTCAATCTCTCCTGGCTCAAAGTAGAGTAGAGGTTGACTTCATCGCTACTTGTTTTGGTAAGAGATATGCTGACATGCTGAATGCACCGAGCTCTCTGTTTAAGACACAAGACATGCCATGCCACCAGAGGTCTGTTTTAAATTACTGGCACACAGCTCAGACACCCATACATACCCCACAAGACATGCCACCAGAGGTCTGTTTAAATTACTGGCACACAGCTCAGACACCCATACATACCCCACAAGACATGCCACCAGAGGTCTGTTTAAATTACTGGCACACAGCTCAGACACCCATACATACCCCACAAGACATGCCACCAGAGGTCTGTTTGAACTACTGGCACACAGCTCAGACACCCATACATACCCCACAAGACATGCCACCAGAGGTCTGTTTGAACTACTGGCACACAGCTCAGACACCCATACATACCCCACAAGACATGCCACCAGAGGTCTCTTCACAGTCACCAAGTCCAGAACAGACTATGGGAGGCACACAGTGCTACACAGAGCCATGACTACATGGAACTCTATTCCACAGTACTACATAGAGCCAGGACTACATGGAACTCTATTCCACAGTACTACATAGAGCCATGACTACATGGAACTCTATTCCACAGTACTACATAGAGCCAGGACTACATGGAACTCTATTCCACAGTACTACATAGAGCCATGACTACATGGAACTCTATTCCACAGTACTACATAGAGCCAGGACTACATGGAACTCTATTCCACAGTACTACATAGAGCCAGGACTACATGGAACTCTAATCCACAGTACTACATAGAGCCATGACTACATGGAACTCTATTCCACAGTACTACATAGAGCCATGACTACATGGAACTCTATTCCACAGTACTACATAGAGCCATGACTACATGGAACTCTATTCCACAGTACTGCATAGAGCCATGACTACATGGAACTCTATTCCACAGTACCACATAGAGCCATGACTACATGGAACTCTATTCCACAGTACTGCATAGAGCCATGACTACATGGAATTCTATTCCACATCAGGTAATAACAGGGACTGAAGAAAAAACAGGCAGACACATGACAACACACACGTTCACGTGGATTTTGTGTTGTAGATATGTGGTAGTAGAGTAGTGGCTTGACACTCAATGTGTTGTGAAATGTATTGGAATGGTTTACTTTTTTTATATATAACTGCCTTCACTTTACTGGACCCAGCTAGCTGGGGATCCATAATAAACCACAGGAAGAGTAGCTGCTTTGGCAGGAACTAATGGGGATCCATAATAAACCCCAGGAAGAGTAGCTGCTGCCTTGGCAGGAACTAATGGGGATCCATAATAAACCACAGGAAGAGTAGCTGCTTTGGCAGGAACTAATGGGGATCCATAATAAACCCCAGGAAGAGTAGCTGCTGCCTTGACAGGAACTAATGGGGATCCATAATAAACCCCAGGAAGAGTAGCTGCTGCCTTGGCAGGAACTAATGGGGATCCATAATAAACCCCAGGAAGAGTAGCTGCTGCAGGAACTAATGGGGATCCATAATAAACCCCAGGAAGAGTAGCTGCTGCCTTGGCAGGAACTAATGGGGATCCATAATAAACCCCAGGAAGAGTAGCTGCTGCAGGAACTAATGGGGATCCATAATAAACCCCAGGAAGAGTAGCTGCTGCCTTAACAGGAACTAATGGGGATCCATAATAAACCCCAGGAAGAGTAGCTGCTGCAGGAACTAATGGGGATCCATAATAAACCCCAGGAAGAGTAGCTGCTGCCTTAACAGGAACTAATGGGGATCCATAATAAACCCCAGGAAGAGTAGCTGCTGCAGGAACTAATGGGGATCCATAATAAACCCCAGGAGGAGTAGCTGCTGCAGGAACTAATGGGGATCCATAATAAACCCCAGGAAGAGTAGCTGCTGCCTTGACAGGAACTAATGGGGATCCATAATAAACCCCAGGAAGAGTAGCTGCTGCCTTGACAGGAACTAATGGGGATCCATAATAAACCCCAGGAAGAGTAGCTGCTGCCTTGGCAGGAACTAATGGGGATCCATAATAAACCCCAGGAAGAGTAGCTGCTGCCTTGGCAGGAACTAATGGGGATCCATAATAAACCCCAGGAAGAGTAGCTGCTGCCTTGACAGGAACTAATGGAGATCCATAATAAACACAACAACAACCAAAATAAGAGAAAAAACGCGGGATTATACGGTAATTAATGATCAAAACCAGGTCGAATTAATGTTCTCCGCAAATTGAAAAGGTAATAACTCTGAAATGTCCAACTTGCTAACTATTTGAACACAGGCAAACCAGTTAGTTAGTAGGTCGGAAATGTCCTAGTTCCGACTAAATTATGTTTTACACACAATATTTTTATGCGTGTTTTGGGGTAAAATATAAATAAATACAACTCCCACCCCTTCAGCTGCAAAGACCCCAAACGTCAACGTCAGAACATAACGTCTCCTGCCATTGGTCCGCCTGGTTGTCAATTATATGGACAATGTAATGGGCGTATTCCTCTGCACAGGCGTTTCTTCCGCTTGCCAGATTTAAAAAAAAATGTTTTATTAACAACAAATCAATACATAAAGCACATGAGGGCATACAAACAATGGACAATCGAGCTAGGGGGTACAATATCACATTTCAATTACACAAGGACCTTAAGGGACATGCATACTACACTTACAATTCTTTTTTGTCCCGCCTGCCAGATCTTACAACGCCTTGACAAGTATTTTACGTGTCATCTAAGAACATATATATATATATATATATATATATATATATATATATATATATAAAATATATACAAATTACATATATATAATGTTCTTAGATTTTAAAAAAAATATATATATATATATATTTTTGTATATATTCTAAGAACATTATATATATATTTTTTACATTTTAAATCTAAGAACATTATATATATATTTTTTTTTAAATATGTTTTAATATATTTTTAATTTTTAATCTAAGAACATTATATGCCATCCGATGACGTGAGACATGTAACGTCTGCGAGAGGGGATCCGACCCTAGGTAACCGTAACTATGTATGACGTGTGTTCTTTTCATGGTGACAGATAATCAAAAGACAAGATATGGTCGACTAGTCAGCTAAATAACGGTGCTTTTATATTTTTATTTTAACAAAATGGATTGGAGTTTGAATACAAAATAGCAGAAGTTGTAGATTGGTGAGTTGTCCCCGAACAGCTAAGCTAAATGATAACAACAGCTGTAGCTAGCTAACCTAATGTGGCTAACTTAGCTAGCTAACGTAATGTGGCTAACTTAGCTAGCTAACGTAATGTGGCTAACTTAACCTGCTAACGTAATGTGGCTAGCTTAACCTGCTAACGTAATGTGGCTAACTTAACCTGCTAACGTAATGTGGCTAACTTAACCTGCTAACGTAATGTGGCTAACTTAGCTAGCTAACGTAATGTGGCTAACTTAACCTGCTAACGTAATGTGGCTAACTTAGCTAGCTAACGTAATGTGGCTAACTTAACTAGCTACATGGCTAACTAGTTTCTCTTGTTAGGATGCAAAACAAAAGTTTTGTCCCGCCCATGTTGATGTGCGGTGAGATCCGGGCCGCTGTCTTTTCACAGTAACATTACAGCGTTTTTACGAATAGTTGATTTACTGCTAACCAGCTAACCTAGCTAGTTTCAAAACAAACGTTTAAATGTACGGCGCCCATCCCACCTAACCAGACCAGCTGCAATTAAACACTGGGCGAAGGGGAGATAAACAGAGACGGTGCACCTGTATTAGCTTTGTAACTACTATCTCAGGCTAGCTAGCTATCACACACGTCATCTTAACCTTGTCAATAGATATGACTACAGCGAGTTAGATATATCGACCCCGTTATGTTGATGTGTGTTATTGTACTAGAAAAGGGTCAACATTTGGTGAATGAATAGCTAGCTCCCTTTTCAGCTGATGCCTGGAATTTGGAATTGGACAACGTGTCTCGGGTTGCACATACTGACACAGGGAGAATAAGTCAATATGGTCCATGGCAGATACATATGTAGAGAGTTTGGACGTTGAGGTTCTGGTCCCTGGTAGTTTGTTGGTGGTTGTTATATCTGAGCAGGTCCAGGAATATGCAGTAGCTGGAATATAATGTGACCTGCACAAATGGAGCTCATCTCAGTCTTTAAATAGACTGGGTTGAATCCCAAATGACACCCATTTCCCTATATAGTGCACTACTTTTGGCCAGGGCCCATAGCACCCTTTTCCCTATATAGTGCACTACTTTTGGCCAGGGCCCTAGCACCCTTTTCCCTATATAGTGCACTACTTTTGGCCAGGGCCCATAGCACCCTTTTCCCTATATAGTGCACTACTTTTGGCCAGGGCCCATAGCACCCTTTTCCCTATATAGTGCACTACTTTTGGCCAGGGCCTATAGAGAATAGGGTGCCATTTGGGATGAAGTCTTGGGCTCCGTCTAGTGCCAGGGTAGCCAAGGGGACATCCTATGATCTGACTCTGCTTTCTGTCAGAGTGATCTGCTGAGGCTATTTCTGTCTGCCAGGTGCAGCAGGAGATAAATATGACACCAACAGAAAACGGTCACGTAGAGCTGGGAAAGGAAAGTGTGACACAGGCCTGTCAGTCAACACCAGAGATAGGACTGGTTCAGTCTCCGGGATCTAGACCTGTCACCTCCTATCTCTGGTGTTGACTGATAGGACTGGTTCAGTCTCTAGGACCTAGACCTGTCACCTCCTATCTTTGGTGTTGACTGACAGGACTGGTTCAGTCTCTAGGACCTAGACCTGTCACCTCCGGTCTCTGGTGTTGACTGACAGAACTGGTTCAGTCTCTACGACCTAGACCTGTCACATCCTATCTCTGGTGTTGACTGGTTCAGTCTCTAGGACCTAGACCTGTCAACTCCAGTCTCTGGTGTTGACTGACAGGACTGGTTCAGTCTCTACGACCTAGACCTGTCACCTATCTCTGGTGTTGACTGACAGGACTGGTTCAGTCTCTAGGACCTAGACCTTTCACCTCCTATCTCTGGTGTTGACTGATACGACTGGTTCAGTCTCTAGAACCTAGACCTGTCACCACCTGTCTCTGGTGTTGACTGACAGGACTGGTTCAGTCTCTAGAACCTAGACATGTCACCTATCTCTGGTGTTGACTGACAGGACTGGTTCAGTCTCTAGGTCCTAGACCTGTCACCACCTGTCTCTGGTGTTGACTGACAGGACTGGTTCAGTCTCTAGGACCTAGACCTGTCACCTCCTATCGCTGGTGTTGACTGATAGGGCTGGTTCAGTCTCTAGGACCTAGACCTGTCACCTCCTATCTCTGGTGTTGACTGATTAGACTAGTTCAGTCTCTAGAACCTAGACCTGTCACCTCCTATCTCTGGTGTTGACTGGTTCAGTCTCTAGGACCTAGACCTGTCACCTCCTATCTCTGGTGTTGACTGACAGGACTGGTTCAGTCTCTAGGACCTAGACCTGTCACCTCCTGTCTCTGGTGTTGACTGACAGGACTGGTTCAGTCTCTATGACCTAGACCTGTCACCTCCTATCTCTGGTGTTGACTGGTTCAGTCTCTAGGACCTAGACCTGTCACCTCCTATCTCTGGTGTTGACTGACAGGACTGGTTCAGTCTCTAGGACCTAGACCTGTCACCTCCTATCTCTGGTGTTGACTGACAGGACTGGTTCAGTCTCTAGATCCTAGACCTGTCACCTCCTATCTCTGGTGTTGACTAATAGGTCTAGGTTCTGGAGACTGAACCAGTCGTATACAGTACCAGTCAAAAGTTTGGACATTGTAGAATAATAATGAAGGCAAAAATCATGGTTTGTGCTTAGTGGGACTATAATTTGTTTTTCAACAGGACAATGACGCAACACACCTCCAGGCTGTATAAGGGCTATTTGACCAAGAAGGAGGGTGATGGAGTGCTGCATCAGATAACCTGGCCTCCACAATCACCCGACCTCAACCCAATTGAGATGGTTTGGGATGAGTTGGACCGCAGAGTGAAGGAAAAACAGCCAACAAGTGCTCAGCATATGTGGGAACTCCTTCAAGACTGTTGTAAAAGCATTCCTCATGAAGCTGGTTGAGAGAATTCCAAGAGTGTGCAAAGCTCTCATCAAGGCAAAGGGTTGCTACTTTGAAGAATCTCAAATATTAAATATATTTTGATTTGTTTAACACTTTTTTTGGTTACTACATGATTCCATATGTGTTATTTCATAGTTTTGATGTCTTCACTATTATTCTACAATGTAGAAAATAGTAAAAATAAAGAAAAACCCTTGAATGAGTAGGTGTGTCCAAACTGTTGACTGGTACTGTATATTTTTTTAAATTCCAGTCAGATAAACACTCATAAACCCGACTGAACCAGTCTGCATGGTCCTAACGCCTTGTTTTGTATCACATTCCAATGATAAAACTGGGGGGGGGGGGGGACAAAAATGCAATTTCAGAATGTGGGGTGGGGGGGGGGGGCATCTCCCCAGTGAAAGTTACGCCCCCCTGCCTATACATATATACCCCTCAACAGAAACGGAAAGTCATCTCTCTCTCTGCTTCTTGTTTCTATCAGGTGACTCTGCCGGACAGGAAGTGATGGACTTCCGGTGGGGGAGGAGCCGGGGCGAGGAGGGCATCGCCGTGGTGATAAACTTCCTGCTGGCTAATGCCCGATTGGTCCTGGGAGTGGGAGGGGCCGCGGTGCTGGGCATCGCTACGTTGGCTGTCAAGAGGGTGAGAGAGAGAGAGTGTGACTTTCATCTGACTGAAAAAATCAACTATCATCATAATTACTCATTACCGTTTTGTAGGTATTTAAGTCAGTCACAATTTACCCACAATGCATCACAGATTTTATGCGCTCAAACAGGGCCTGTGTGTGTGTGAGAGAGCGCATATGTGTGTGTCTGAACGATGGAAGTTCAGGTTTATAATATGTCTGTAGTTGATAGAATGTGCAGGTTTATAATGTGTGTGTGTGTCTGTAGTTGATACAACGTGCAGGTTTATAATGTGTGTGTGTCTGTAGTTGATAGAACGTGCGGGCCGAGCGGCGGAGGACGAGAAGGTGGAACAGAAGATGTCAGAGAGCTGGGAGGAGCTTGGCTTAGTCTCCGCCTCCCCCAAGTCCATAAGGAAGGGGCTGGAGAGTGTGGTCATGAAACATGTCGCCAAGGCAACCAAACCACAGAAAGGTACAGGACACTGATCACCACACCACTAATGATCCAGAAAGGTACAGGACACTGATTACCACACCACTAATGACCCAGAAAGGTACAGGACGCTGATCACCACACCACTAATGATCCAGAAAGGTACAGGACACTGATTACCACACCACTAATGATCCAGAAAGGGACAGGACACTGATTACCACACCACTAATGACCCAGAAAGGTACAGGACACTGATCACCACACCACTAATGACCCAGAAAGGTACAGGACACTGATCACCACACCACTAATGATCCAGAAAGGTACAGGACACTGATTACCACACCACTAATGATCCAGAAAGGGACAGGACACTGATCACCACACCACTAATGACCCAGAAAGGTACAGGACACTGATTACCACACCACTAATGATCCAGAAAGGGACAGGACACTGATTACCACACCACTAATGATCCAGAAAGGGACAGGACACTGATTACCACACCACTAATGACCCAGAAAGGGACAGGACACTGATCACCACACCACTAATGATCCAGAAAGGTACAGGACACTGATCACCACACCACTAATGACCCAGAAAGGTACAGGACACTGATTACCACACTACACCACTAATGACCCAGAAAGGTACAGAACACTGATCACCGCACCACTAATGATCCAGAAAGGGACAGGACACTGATCACCACACCACTAATGACCCAGAAAGGTACAGGACACTGATCACCACACCACTAATGACCCAGAAAGGTACAGGACACTGATCACCACACCACTAATGACCCAGAAAGGTACAGAACACTGATCACCGCACCACTAATGATCCAGAAAGGGACAGGACACTGATCACCACACCACTAATGATCCAGAAAGGGACAGGACACTGATCACCACACCACTAATGACCCAGAAAGGTACAGGACACTGATCACCACACCACTAATGATCCAGAAAGGGACAGGACACTGATTACCACACCACTAATGATCCAGAAAGGTACAGGACACTGATCACCACACCACTAATGATCCAGAAAGGTACAGGACACTGATCACCACACCACTAATGACCCAGAAAGGTACAGGACACTGATTACCACACCACACCACTAATGATCCAGAAAGGGACAGGACACTGATCACCACACCACTAATGATCCAGAAAGGGACAGGACACTGATCACCACACCACTAATGACCCAGAAAGGGACAGGACACTGATCACCACACCACTAATGACCCAGAAAGGTACAGGACACTGATCACCACACCACTAATGATCCAGAAAGGGACAGGACACTGATCACCACACCACTAATGACCCAGAAAGGGACAGGACACTGATCACCACACTACACCACTAATGATCCAGAAAGGGACAGGACACTGATCACCACACCACTAATGATCCAGAAAGGTACAGGACACTGATTACCACACTACACCACTAATGATCCAGAAAGGTACAGGACACTGATCACCACACCACTAATGATCCAGAAAGGTACAGGACACTGATCACCACACCACTAATGATCCAGAAAGGTACAGGACACTGATCACCACACCACTAATGATCCAGAAAGGTACAGGACACTGATCACCACACCACTAATGATCCAGAAAGGGACAGGACACTGATCACCACACCACTAATGACCCAGAAAGGTACAGGACACTGATCACCACACCACTAATGATCCAGAAAGGGACAGGACACTGATCACCGCACCACTAATGATCCAGAAAGGGACAGGACACTGATCACCACACCACTAATGACCCAGAAAGGGACAGGACACTGATCACCACACCACTAATGACCCAGAAAGGTACAGAACACTGATCACCGCACCACTAATGATCCAGAAAGGTACAGGACACTGATCACCACACTACTAATGATCCAGAAAGGGACAGGACACTGATCACCACACCACTAATGACCCAGAAAGGGACAGGACACTGATCACCACACCACTAATGATCCAGAAAGGGACAGGACACTGATCACCACACCACTAATGATCCAGAAAGGGACAGGACACTGATTACCACACTACTAATGATCCAGAAAGGTACAGGACACTGATCACCACACCACTAATGACCCAGAAAGGTACAGGACACTGATTACCACACCACTAATGATCCAGAAAGGGACAGGACACTGATTACCACACTACTAATGATCCAGAAAGGTACAGGACACTGATCACCACACCACTAATGACCCAGAAAGGGACAGGACACTGATCACCACACCACTAATGACCCAGAAAGGGACAGGACACTGATCACCACACCACTAATGATCCAGAAAGGGACAGGACACTGATCACCACACCACTAATGATCCAGAAAGGGACAGGACACTGATTACCACACTACTAATGATCCAGAAAGGTACAGGACACTGATCACCACACCACTAATGACCCAGAAAGGTACAGGACACTGATTACCACACCACTAATGATCCAGAAAGGGACAGGACACTGATTACCACACTACTAATGATCCAGAAAGGTACAGGACACTGATCACCACACCACTAATGACCCAGAAAGGGACAGGACA
This sequence comes from Oncorhynchus clarkii lewisi, assembly GCF_045791955.1. Lineage (NCBI taxonomy): Eukaryota > Metazoa > Chordata > Actinopteri > Salmoniformes > Salmonidae > Oncorhynchus > Oncorhynchus clarkii. The sequence goes on from NC_092163.1 coordinate 643,937, forward strand.
CTGATCACCACACCACTAATGACCCAGAAAGGGACAGGACACTGATCACCACACCACTAATGACCCAGAAAGGTACAGGACACTGATTACCACACCACTAATGATCCAGAAAGGTACAGGACACTGATCACTACACCACTAATGATCCAGAAAGGTACAGGACACTGATCACCACACCACTAATGATCCAGAAAGGTACAGAACACTGATCACCACACCACTAATGACCCAGAAAGGGACAGGACACTGATCACCACACTACTAATGATCCAGAAAGGGACAGGACACTGATTACCACACTACTAATGATCCAGAAAGGTACAGGACACTGATCACCACACCACTAATGACCCAGAAAGGTACAGGACACTGATTACCACACCACTAATGATCCAGAAAGGGACAGGACACTGATTACCACACCACTAATGACCCAGAAAGGTACAGGACACTGATTACCACACCACTAATGATCCAGAAAGGTACAGGACACTGATCACCACACTACACCACTAATGATCCAGAAAGGGACAGGACACTGATCACCACACCACTAATGACCCAGAAAGGGACAGGACACTGATCACCACACTACACCACTAATGATCCAGAAAGGTACAGGACACTGATCACCACACCACTAATGATCCAGAAAGGTACAGGACACTGATCACCACACCACTAATGACCCAGAAAGGTACAGGACACTGATCACCACACCACTAATGATCCAGAAAGGTATAGGACACTGATCACCACACCACTAATGATCCAGAAAGGTACAGGACACTGATCACCACACCACTAATGACCCAGAAAGGTACAGGACACTGATCACCACACCACTAATGATCCAGAAAGGGACAGGACACTGATTACCACACCACTAATGACCCAGAAAGGTACAGGACACTGATCACCACACTACACCACTAATGATCCAGAAAGGGACAGGACACTGATTACCACACCACTAATGACCCAGAAAGGTACAGGACACTGATCACCACACCACTAATGATCCAGAAAGGTACAGGACACTGATCACCACACCACTAATGATCCAGAAAGGTACAGGACACTGATCACCACACCACTAATGACCCAGAAAGGTACAGGACACTGATCACCACACCACTAATGATCCAGAAAGGTACAGGACACTGATCACCACACCACTAATGATCCAGAAAGGTACAGGACACTGATTACCACACCACTAATGACCCAGAAAGGTACAGGACACTGATTACCACACCACACCACTAATGATCCAGAAAGGTACAGGACACTGATTACCACACTACACCACTAATGATCCAGAAAGGGACAGGACACTGATCACCACACCACTAATGACCCAGAAAGGTACAGGACACTGATCACCACACCACTAATGATCCAAAAAGGGACAGGACACTGATTACCACACGACTAATGATCCAGAAAGGGACAGGACACTGATTACCACACCACACCACTAATGATCCAGAAAGGTACAGGACACTGATTACCACACTACACCACTAATGATCCAGAAAGGGACAGGACACTGATTACCACACCACACCACTAATGATCCAGAAAGGTACAGGACACTGATTACCACACCACTAATGACCCAGAAAGGGACAGGACACTGATTACCACACCACACCACTAATGATCCAGGAAGGTACAGGACACTGATTACCACACCACTAATGACCCAGAAAGGGACAGGACACTGATTACCACACCACACCACTAATGATCCAGGAAGGTACAGGACACTGATTACCACACCACTAATGATCCAGAAAGGTACAGGACACTGATCACCACACCACTAATGACCCAGAAAGGTACAGGACACTGATCACCACACCACTAATGATCCAGAAAGGGACAGGACACTGATTACCACACCACTAATGACCCAGAAAGGGACAGGACACTGATCACTACACCACTAATGATCCAGAAAGGTACAGGACACTGATTACCACACCACTAATGACCCAGAAAGGGACAGGACACTGATTACCACACGACTAATGATCCAGAAAGGGACAGGACACTGATTACCACACCACACCACTAATGATCCAGAAAGGTACAGGACACTGATTACCACACCACTAATGACCCAGAAAGGTACAGGACACTGATTACCACACGACTAATGATCCAGAAAGGGACAGGACACTGATCACCACACCACTAATGATCCAGAAAGGGACAGGACACTGATTACCACACGACTAATGATCCAGAAAGGGACAGGACACTGATTACCACACCACTAATGATCCAGAAAGGGACAGGACACTGATTACCACACGACTAATGATCCAGAAAGGGACAGGACACTGATTACCACACGACTAATGATCCAGAAAGGGACAGGACACTGATTACCACACGACTAATGATCCAGAAAGGGACAGGACACTGATTACCACACGACTAATGATCCAGAAAGGGACAGGACACTGATTACCACACGACTAATGATCCAGAAAGGGACAGGACACTGATTACCACACGACTAATGATCCAGAAAGGGACAGGACACTGATTACCACACGACTAATGATCCAGAAAGGTACAGGACACTGATTACCACACCACTAATGATCCAGAAAGGGACAGGACACTGATTACCACACCACTAATGATCCAGAAAGGGACAGGACACTGATTACCACACCACTAATGACCCAGAAAGGGACAGGACACTGATCACCACACCACTAATGATCCAGAAAGGTACAGGACACTGATCACCACACCACTAATGACCCAGAAAGGTACAGGACACTGATTACCACACTACACCACTAATGACCCAGAAAGGTACAGAACACTGATCACTTCACCACTAATGATCCAGAAAGGGACAGGACACTGATCACCACACCACTAATGACCCAGAAAGGTACAGGACACTGATCACCACACCACTAATGACCCAGAAAGGTACAGGACACTGATCACCACACCACTAATGACCCAGAAAGGTACAGAACACTGATCACCGCACCACTAATGATCCAGAAAGGGACAGGACACTGATCACCACACCACTAATGATCCAGAAAGGGACAGGACACTGATCACCACACCACTAATGACCCAGAAAGGTACAGGACACTGATCACCACACCACTAATGATCCAGAAAGGGACAGGACACTGATTACCACACCACTAATGATCCAGAAAGGTACAGGACACTGATCACCACACCACTAATGATCCAGAAAGGTACAGGACACTGATCACCACACCACTAATGACCCAGAAAGGTACAGGACACTGATCACCACACCACTAATGATCCAGAAAGGTATAGGACACTGATCACCACACCACTAATGATCCAGAAAGGTACAGGACACTGATCACCACACCACTAATGACCCAGAAAGGTACAGGACACTGATCACCACACCACTAATGATCCAGAAAGGGACAGGACACTGATTACCACACCACTAATGACCCAGAAAGGTACAGGACACTGATCACCACACTACACCACTAATGATCCAGAAAGGGACAGGACACTGATTACCACACCACTAATGACCCAGAAAGGTACAGGACACTGATCACCACACCACTAATGACCCAGAAAGGTACAGGACACTGATCACCACACCACTAATGATCCAGAAAGGTACAGGACACTGATCACCACACCACTAATGACCCAGAAAGGTACAGGACACTGATCACCACACCACTAATGATCCAGAAAGGTACAGGACACTGATTACCACACTACACCACTAATGATCCAGAAAGGTACAGGAAACTGATCACCACACCACTAATGATCCTGAAAGGTACAGGACACTGATTACCACACCACTAATGACCCAGAAAGGTACAGGACACTGATTACCACACCACACCACTAATGATCCAGAAAGGTACAGGACACTGATTACCACACTACACCACTAATGATCCAGAAAGGGACAGGACACTGATCACCACACCACTAATGACCCAGAAAGGTACAGGACACTGATCACCACACCACTAATGATCCAAAAAGGGACAGGACACTGATTACCACACGACTAATGATCCAGAAAGGGACAGGACACTGATTACCACACCACACCACTAATGATCCAGAAAGGTACAGGACACTGATTACCACACTACACCACTAATGATCCAGAAAGGGACAGGACACTGATTACCACACCACACCACTAATGATCCAGAAAGGTACAGGACACTGATTACCACACCACTAATGACCCAGAAAGGGACAGGACACTGATTACCACACCACACCACTAATGATCCAGGAAGGTACAGGACACTGATTACCACACCACTAATGACCCAGAAAGGGACAGGACACTGATTACCACACCACACCACTAATGATCCAGGAAGGTACAGGACACTGATTACCACACCACTAATGATCCAGAAAGGTACAGGACACTGATCACCACACCACTAATGACCCAGAAAGGTACAGGACACTGATCACCACACCACTAATGATCCAGAAAGGGACAGGACACTGATTACCACACCACTAATGACCCAGAAAGGGACAGGACACTGATCACTACACCACTAATGATCCAGAAAGGTACAGGACACTGATTACCACACCACTAATGACCCAGAAAGGGACAGGACACTGATTACCACACGACTAATGATCCAGAAAGGGACAGGACACTGATTACCACACCACACCACTAATGATCCAGAAAGGTACAGGACACTGATTACCACACCACTAATGACCCAGAAAGGTACAGGACACTGATTACCACACGACTAATGATCCAGAAAGGGACAGGACACTGATCACCACACCACTAATGATCCAGAAAGGGACAGGACACTGATTACCACACGACTAATGATCCAGAAAGGGACAGGACACTGATTACCACACCACTAATGATCCAGAAAGGGACAGGACACTGATTACCACACGACTAATGATCCAGAAAGGGACAGGACACTGATTACCACACGACTAATGATCCAGAAAGGGACAGGACACTGATTACCACACGACTAATGATCCAGAAAGGGACAGGACACTGATTACCACACGACTAATGATCCAGAAAGGGACAGGACACTGATTACCACACGACTAATGATCCAGAAAGGGACAGGACACTGATTACCACACGACTAATGATCCAGAAAGGGACAGGACACTGATTACCACACGACTAATGATCCAGAAAGGTACAGGACACTGATTACCACACCACTAATGATCCAGAAAGGGACAGGACACTGATTACCACACCACTAATGATCCAGAAAGGGACAGGACACTGATTACCACACCACTAATGACCCAGAAAGGGACAGGACACTGATCACCACACCACTAATGATCCAGAAAGGTACAGGACACTGATCACCACACCACTAATGACCCAGAAAGGTACAGGACACTGATTACCACACTACACCACTAATGACCCAGAAAGGTACAGAACACTGATCACTTCACCACTAATGATCCAGAAAGGGACAGGACACTGATCACCACACCACTAATGACCCAGAAAGGTACAGGACACTGATCACCACACCACTAATGACCCAGAAAGGTACAGGACACTGATCACCACACCACTAATGACCCAGAAAGGTACAGAACACTGATCACCGCACCACTAATGATCCAGAAAGGGACAGGACACTGATCACCACACCACTAATGATCCAGAAAGGGACAGGACACTGATCACCACACCACTAATGACCCAGAAAGGTACAGGACACTGATCACCACACCACTAATGATCCAGAAAGGGACAGGACACTGATTACCACACCACTAATGATCCAGAAAGGTACAGGACACTGATCACCACACCACTAATGATCCAGAAAGGTACAGGACACTGATCACCACACCACTAATGACCCAGAAAGGTACAGGACACTGATTACCACACCACACCACTAATGATCCAGAAAGGGACAGGACACTGATCACCACACCACTAATGATCCAGAAAGGGACAGGACACTGATCACCACACCACTAATGACCCAGAAAGGGACAGGACACTGATCACCACACCACTAATGACCCAGAAAGGTACAGGACACTGATCACCACACCACTAATGATCCAGAAAGGGACAGGACACTGATCACCACACCACTAATGACCCAGAAAGGGACAGGACACTGATCACCACACTACACCACTAATGATCCAGAAAGGGACAGGACACTGATTACCACACTACTAATGATCCAGAAAGGTACAGGACACTGATTACCACACTACACCACTAATGATCCAGAAAGGTACAGGACACTGATCACCACACCACTAATGATCCAGAAAGGTACAGGACACTGATCACCACACCACTAATGATCCAGAAAGGTACAGGACACTGATCACCACACCACTAATGATCCAGAAAGGTACAGGACACTGATCACCACACCACTAATGATCCAGAAAGGGACAGGACACTGATCACCACACCACTAATGACCCAGAAAGGTACAGGACACTGATCACCACACCACTAATGATCCAGAAAGGGACAGGACACTGATCACCGCACCACTAATGATCCAGAAAGGGACAGGACACTGATCACCACACCACTAATGACCCAGAAAGGGACAGGACACTGATCACCACACCACTAATGACCCAGAAAGGTACAGAACACTGATCACCGCACCACTAATGATCCAGAAAGGTACAGGACACTGATCACCACACTACTAATGATCCAGAAAGGTACAGGACACTGATCACCACACCACTAATGACCCAGAAAGGGACAGGACACTGATCACCACACCACTAATGATCCAGAAAGGGACAGGACACTGATCACCACACCACTAATGATCCAGAAAGGGACAGGACACTGATTACCACACTACTAATGATCCAGAAAGGTACAGGACACTGATCACCACACCACTAATGACCCAGAAAGGTACAGGACACTGATTACCACACCACTAATGATCCAGAAAGGGACAGGACACTGATTACCACACTACTAATGATCCAGAAAGGTACAGGACACTGATCACCACACCACTAATGACCCAGAAAGGGACAGGACACTGATCACCACACCACTAATGACCCAGAAAGGGACAGGACACTGATCACCACACCACTAATGATCCAGAAAGGGACAGGACACTGATCACCACACCACTAATGATCCAGAAAGGGACAGGACACTGATTACCACACTACTAATGATCCAGAAAGGTACAGCACACTGATCACCACACCACTAATGACCCAGAAAGGTACAGGACACTGATCACCACACCACTAATGATCCAGAAAGGTACAGGACACTGATCACCACACCACTAATGACCCAGAAAGGTACAGGACACTGATTACCACACCACACCACTAATGATCCAGAAAGGGACAGGACACTGATCACCACACCACTAATGATCCAGAAAGGGACAGGACACTGATCACCACACCACTAATGACCCAGAAAGGGACAGGACACTGATCACCACACCACTAATGACCCAGAAAGGTACAGGACACTGATCACCACACCACTAATGATCCAGAAAGGGACAGGACACTGATCACCACACCACTAATGACCCAGAAAGGGACAGGACACTGATCACCACACTACACCACTAATGATCCAGAAAGGGACAGGACACTGATTACCACACTACTAATGATCCAGAAAGGTACAGGACACTGATTACCACACTACACCACTAATGACCCAGAAAGGGACAGGACACTGATCACCACACCACTAATGATCCAGAAAGGTACAGGACACTGATTACCACACTACACCACTAATGATCCAGAAAGGTACAGGACACTGATCACCACACCACTAATGATCCAGAAAGGTACAGGACACTGATCACCACACCACTAATGATCCAGAAAGGTACAGGACACTGATCACCACACCACTAATGATCCAGAAAGGTACAGGACACTGATCACCACACCACTAATGATCCAGAAAGGGACAGGACACTGATCACCACACCACTAATGACCCAGAAAGGTACAGGACACTGATCACCACACCACTAATGATCCAGAAAGGGACAGGACACTGATCACCGCACCACTAATGATCCAGAAAGGGACAGGACACTGATCACCACACCACTAATGACCCAGAAAGGGACAGGACACTGATCACCACACCACTAATGACCCAGAAAGGTACAGAACACTGATCACCGCACCACTAATGATCCAGAAAGGTACAGGACACTGATCACCACACTACTAATGATCCAGAAAGGTACAGGACACTGATCACCACACCACTAATGACCCAGAAAGGGACAGGACACTGATCACCACACCACTAATGATCCAGAAAGGGACAGGACACTGATTACCACACTACTAATGATCCAGAAAGGTACAGGACACTGATCACCACACCACTAATGACCCAGAAAGGTACAGGACACTGATTACCACACCACTAATGATCCAGAAAGGGACAGGACACTGATTACCACACTACTAATGATCCAGAAAGGTACAGGACACTGATCACCACACCACTAATGACCCAGAAAGGGACAGGACACTGATCACCACACCACTAATGACCCAGAAAGGGACAGGACACTGATCACCACACCACTAATGATCCAGAAAGGGACAGGACACTGATCACCACACCACTAATGATCCAGAAAGGGACAGGACACTGATTACCACACTACTAATGATCCAGAAAGGTACAGCACACTGATCACCACACCACTAATGACCCAGAAAGGTACAGGACACTGATTACCACACCACTAATGATCCAGAAAGGGACAGGACACTGATTACCACACTACTAATGATCCAGAAAGGTACAGGACACTGATCACCACACCACTAATGACCCAGAAAGGGACAGGACACTGATCACCACACCACTAATGACCCAGAAAGGGACAGGACACTGATCACCACACCACTAATGACCCAGAAAGGTACAGGACACTGATTACCACACCACTAATGATCCAGAAAGGTACAGGACACTGATCACTACACCACTAATGATCCAGAAAGGTACAGGACACTGATCACCACACCACTAATGATCCAGAAAGGTACAGAACACTGATCACCACACCACTAATGACCCAGAAAGGGACAGGACACTGATCACCACACTACTAATGATCCAGAAAGGGACAGGACACTGATTACCACACTACTAATGATCCAGAAAGGTACAGGACACTGATCACCACACCACTAATGACCCAGAAAGGTACAGGACACTGATTACCACACCACTAATGATCCAGAAAGGGACAGGACACTGATTACCACACCACTAATGACCCAGAAAGGTACAGGACACTGATTACCACACCACTAATGATCCAGAAAGGTACAGGACACTGATCACCACACTACACCACTAATGATCCAGAAAGGGACAGGACACTGATCACCACACCACTAATGACCCAGAAAGGGACAGGACACTGATCACCACACTACACCACTAATGATCCAGAAAGGTACAGGACACTGATCACCACACCACTAATGATCCAGAAAGGTACAGGACACTGATCACCACACCACTAATGACCCAGAAAGGTACAGGACACTGATCACCACACCACTAATGATCCAGAAAGGTACAGGACACTGATCACCACACCACTAATGATCCAGAAAGGTACAGGACACTGATCACCACACCACTAATGACCCAGAAAGGTACAGGACACTGATCACCACACCACTAATGATCCAGAAAGGGACAGGACACTGATTACCACACCACTAATGACCCAGAAAGGTACAGGACACTGATCACCACACTACACCACTAATGATCCAGAAAGGGACAGGACACTGATTACCACACCACTAATGACCCAGAAAGGTACAGGACACTGATCACCACACCACTAATGATCCAGAAAGGTACAGGACACTGATCACCACACCACTAATGATCCAGAAAGGTACAGGACACTGATCACCACACCACTAATGACCCAGAAAGGTACAGGACACTGATCACCACACCACTAATGATCCAGAAAGGTACAGGACACTGATTACCACACTACACCACTAATGATCCAGAAAGGTACAGGAAACTGATCACCACACCACTAATGATCCTGAAAGGTACAGGACACTGATTACCACACCACTAATGACCCAGAAAGGTACAGGACACTGATTACCACACCACACCACTAATGATCCAGAAAGGTACAGGACACTGATTACCACACTACACCACTAATGATCCAGAAAGGGACAGGACACTGATCACCACACCACTAATGACCCAGAAAGGTACAGGACACTGATCACCACACCACTAATGATCCAGAAAGGGACAGGACACTGATTACCACACGACTAATGATCCAGAAAGGGACAGGACACTGATTACCACACCACACCACTAATGATCCAGAAAGGTACAGGACACTGATTACCACACTACACCACTAATGATCCAGAAAGGGACAGGACACTGATTACCACACCACACCACTAATGATCCAGAAAGGTACAGGACACTGATTACCACACCACTAATGACCCAGAAAGGGACAGGACACTGATTACCACACCACACCACTAATGATCCAGGAAGGTACAGGACACTGATTACCACACCACTAATGACCCAGAAAGGGACAGGACACTGATTACCACACCACACCACTAATGATCCAGGAAGGTACAGGACACTGATTACCACACCACTAATGATCCAGAAAGGTACAGGACACTGATCACCACACCACTAATGACCCAGAAAGGTACAGGACACTGATTACCACACCACACCACTAATGATCCAGAAAGGGACAGGACACTGATTACCACACCACTAATGACCCAGAAAGGGACAGGACACTGATCACTACACCACTAATGATCCAGAAAGGTACAGGACACTGATTACCACACCACTAATGACCCAGAAAGGGACAGGACACTGATTACCACACGACTAATGATCCAGAAAGGGACAGGACACTGATTACCACACCACACCACTAATGATCCAGAAAGGTACAGGACACTGATTACCACACCACTAATGACCCAGAAAGGTACAGGACACTGATTACCACACGACTAATGATCCAGAAAGGGACAGGACACTGATCACCACACCACTAATGATCCAGAAAGGGACAGGACACTGATTACCACACGACTAATGATCCAGAAAGGGACAGGACACTGATTACCACACCACTAATGATCCAGAAAGGGACAGGACACTGATTACCACACGACTAATGATCCAGAAGGGGACAGGACACTGATTACCACACGACTAATGATCCAGAAAGGGACAGGACACTGATTACCACACGACTAATGATCCAGAAAGGGACAGGACACTGATTACCACACGACTAATGATCCAGAAAGGGACAGGACACTGATTACCACACGACTAATGATCCAGAAAGGGACAGGACACTGATTACCACACGACTAATGATCCAGAAAGGGACAGGACACTGATTACCACACGACTAATGATCCAGAAAGGGACAGGACACTGATTACCACACTACTAATGACCCAGAAAGGTACAGGACACTGATTACCACACCACTAATGACCCAGAAAGGTACAGGACACTGATTACCACACCACTAATGATCCATGACAACACTATATCTCTACTGTTAACGTTGGTGGATTGGAGACTCGTTGGGCGTTGTAGTCGTCTTCAGAGACTGACTGATCTACAAATCACCTTGCGTCATAAATACTCATTATTTGTAGATCAGTCAGTCACAATTTACCCATGATGCATCAGGGTTTTAATGCTCTCCGACACGGCCATTCTCATTCCTATCTCTTCCTCCTTTCACTCTCTTGCTCCCTCTTTCTTACCCCATCCTCTCTTTCCTCTTTCTCACCCCACCCCACCCTCTCTCTCCTCTCTTCTTTCTCACCCCACCCTCTCTCTCCTCTCTTCTTTCTCACCCCATCCTCTCTCTCCTCTCTCTTCTTTCTCACCCCATCCTCTCTCTCCTCTCTTCTTTCTCACCCCATCCTCTCTTTCCTCTTTCTCACCCCACCCCACCCTCTCTCTCCTCTCTCTTCTTTGTCACCCCACCCTCTCTCTCCTCTCTCTTCTTTCTCACCCCACCCTCTCTCTCCTCTCTCTTCTTTCTCACCCCATCCTCTCTCTCCTCTCTCTTCTTTCTCACCCCACCCTCTCTCTCCTCTCTCTTCTTTCTCACCCCATCCTCTCTCCTCTCTCTCTTTGTCACCCCACCCTCTCTCTCCTCTCTCTTCTTTCTCACCCCATCCTATCTCTCCTCTCTTTCTAGCTGACCTGTGCCAGCCCCAGCAGCAGAAGTCTAGTCTGAATGAGAAGCCTGTCAACGCAGCAGAGCCCCAGAGACCCAAGAGCCTACAGCTGTCTCTCACCCTGCAGGTATGACCCTTGACCTCTAGCCAGGAGTTTACGTTGGTGTTCCTGGCTGACTGCATTGCATCAACATGACTGTGTGCGATCTGATTGTGTGGCCCAGTTGGTAGAGCGTGGTACTTGCAACGTCAAGGATCGTGGGTTCGATTCCTGCTAGGGACAACCCTACGAAAAACCATTTTTCCACACGTTGTTACATTACAGCCTTATTCTAAAAGTTATTAAATAAATGTTTTTAAGGTATATAAGGTATTTCTGTTTTTTATTTTGAATATATTTGTCAACATTCCTTAACTGTTTGTCTTTGTCGTTATGAGGTATTGTGTGTAGATTGATGAGGGGAAACGATTGAATTCATTTTAGAGTAAGGCTGTAACGTAACAAAATGTGGAAAAAGTCAAGGGGTCTGAATTCTTTCTGAATGCCGTGCATGTTATGATGTGGTTAGCTGGTATGTTATGATGTGGTTAGCTGGTATGTTATGATGTGGTTAGCTGGTATGTTATGATGTGGTTAGCTGGTATGTTATGCTGTATGTTATGATGTGGTTAGCTGGTATGTTATGATGTGGTTAGCTGGTATGTTATGATGTGGTTAGCTGGTATGTTATGCTGTATGTTATGATGTGGTAAGCTGGTATGTTATGATGTATGTTATGATGTGGTTAGCTGGTATGTTATGATGTGGTTAGCTGGTATGTTATGATGTGGTTAGCTGGTATGTTATGCTGTATGTTATGATGTGGTTAGCTGGTATGTTATGATGTGGTTAGCTGGTATGTTATGCTGTATGTTATGATGTGGTTAGCTGGTATGTTATGATGTGGTTAGCTGGTATGTTATGATGTGGTTAGCTGGTATGTTATGATGTGGTTAGCTGGTATGTTATGATGTGGTTAGCTGGTATGTTATGATGTGGTTAGCTGGTATGTTATGCTGTATGTTATGATGTGGTTAGCTGGTATGTTATGATGTGGTTAGCTGGTATGTTATGCTGTGGTTAGTTGGTATGTTATGCTGTATGTTAAGATGTGGTTAGCTGGTATGTTATGATGTGGTTAGCTGGTATGTTATGCTGTATGTTATGATGTGGTTAGCTGGTATGTTATGATGTGGTAAGCTGGTATGTTATGATGTATGTTATGATGTGGTTAGCTGGTATGTTATGATGTGGTTAGCTGGTATGTTATGCTGTATGTTATCATGTGGTTAGCTGGTATGTTATTATGTGGTTAGCTGGTATGTTATGATGTGGTTAGCTGGTATGTTATGATGTATGTTATGATGTGGTTAGCTGGTATGTTATGATGTGGTTAGCTGGTATGTTATGTTGTATGTTATGATGTGGTTAGCTGGTATGTTATGCTGTATGTTATGATGTGGTTAGCTGGTATGTTATGCTGTATGTTATGTGGTTAGCTGGTATGTTATGATGTGGTTAGCTGGTATGTTATGCTGTATGTTATCATGTGGTTAGCTGGTATGTTATGATGTGGTTAGCTGGTATGTTAAGTATCTATCCAGACGTTGGTCTGTAGTCTGGTAGGAACATCTCTCCTGTCGGCTTTCATCCACTGGGCCATCTTCAAGACATTCCTAGTGGATCACCAACCATTTCATCCACTGGGCCATCTACAAGGCATTCCTAGTGGATCACCAACCATTTCATCCACTGGCCCATCTACAAGGCATTCCTAGTGGATCACCAACCATTTCATCCACTGGGCCATCTTCAAGGCATTCCTAGTGGATCACCAACCTGTCGGTTTTCATCCACTGGCCCATCTTCAAGGCATTCCTAGTGGATCACCAACCATTTCATCCACTGGCCCATCTTCAAGGCATTCCTAGTGGATCACCAACCATTTCATCCACTGGGCCATCTTCAAGGCATTCCTAGTGGATCACCAACCATTTCATCCACTGGGCCATCTTCAAGGCATTCCTAGTGGATCACCAACCATTTCATCCACTGGCCCATCTACAAGGCATTCCTAGTGGATCACCAACCATTTCATCCACTGGGCCATCTTCAAGGCATTCCTAGTGGATCACCAACCATTTCATCCACTGGTCCATCTACAAGGCATTCCTAGTGGATCACCAACTATTTCATCCACTGGGCCATCTTCAAGGCATTCCTAGTGGATCACCAACCATTTCATCCACTGGGCCATCTTCATGGCATTCCTATCGGATCACCAACCTGTCGGTTTTCATCCACTGGCCCATCTTCAAGGCATTCCTAGTGGATCACCAACCATTTCATCCACTGGGCCATCTTCAAGGCATTCCTAGTGGATCACCAACCATTTCATCCACTGGCCCATCTACAAGGCATTCCTAGTGGATCACCAACCATTTCATCCACTGGGCCATCTTCAAGGCATTCCTAGTGGATCACCAACCATTTCATCCACTGGTCCATCTACAAGGCATTCCTAGTGGATCACCAACTATTTCATCCACTGGGCCATCTTCAAGGCATTCCTAGTGGATCACCAACCATTTCATCCACTGGGCCATCTTCAAGGCATTCCTAGTGGATCACCAACCATTTCATCCACTGGCCCATCTACAAGGCATTCCTAGTGGATCACCAAACATTTCTGGAGAAAAGATGAGGCCCTAGGCTCCTATTATTTAATTAGTCTGTTGGCTGCAGGTGCAATTGATTCAGCTGCCCTGTTGGCTGCAGGTGCGCTTGATTCAGCTGCCCTGGTGGCTGCAGGTGCGCTTGATTCAGCTGCCCTGGTGGCTGCAGGTGCGCTTGATTCAGCTGCCCTGTTGGCTGCAGGTGCGCTTGATTCAGCTGCCCTGGTGGCTGCAGGTGCGCTTGATTCAGCTGCCCTGGTGGCTGCAGGTGCGCTTGATTCAGCTGCCCTGTTGACCAGAGGTCGTCCACAGAGCTGAGTCTAGCTCTAGATATCTGACCTCTAACCTCTCTCTCTCTCTGTAGGACCGTTTCCAGCAGTATTACTCAACCAGAGCAGCTTTAGCCCCAGAGGTCGTCCACAGAGCTGAGAGTCTCGCTCTAGATATCTGACCTCTAACCTCTCTCTCTCTCTGTAGGACCGTCTCCAGCAGTATTACTCAACCAGAGCAGCTTTAGCCCCAGAGGTCGTCCACAGAGCTGAGAGTCTCGCTCTAGATATCTGTATAGAGGTACAAGGTTTCCTGCACAGCACAAACCCTGACATGCCTCTGGGAGAGATGTCACTGGGAGGGTCCCTGCTCGACGACCTACAGGTACCAGGCACCGAATCACACGCACTGAATCACACGCACTGATTCACACGCACTGAATCACACGCACTGAGTCACACGCACCGAATCACACGCACTGAATCACACGCACTGAGTCACACGCACTGAATCACACGCACTGAATCACACACACCGAATCACACACTGAATCACACGCACTGAGTCACACGCACTGAATCACACGCACTGAGTCACACGCACTGAATCACACGCACTGAGTCACACGCACTGAGTCACACGCACTGAGTCACACGCACTGAATCACACACACTGAATCACACACACTGAGTCACACGCACTGAATCACACGCACTGAATCACACACACCGAATCACACACTGAATCACACGCACTGAGTCACACGCACTGAATCACACGCACTGAGTCACACGCACTGAATCACACGCACTGAGTCACACGCACTGAGTCACACGCACTGAGTCACACGCACTGAATCACACACACTGAATCACACACACTGAATCACACACACTGAATCACACACACTGAATCACACACACTGAATCACACGCACTGAGTCACACGCACTGAATCACACGCACTGAATCACACGCACCGAATCACACACACCGAATCACACACACCGAATCACACACACTGAGTCACACGCTCCGAATCACACGCACTGAATCACACGCTCCGAATCACACACACTGAATCACACGCTCCGAATCACACACACTGAATCACACGCACTGAATCACACACACCGAATCACACACACCGAATCACACACACCGAATCACACACACCGAATCACACACACTGAATCACACACACACAATAATTGTTCATGTTGAATGGACTAAGTAAGTCTTTCTGAATAAGAGTGTCTTTCTAAATGGCCGACATCAGGGTTGAACAATTCAGTGAATTCACAACGAAATGTGCAATATCAATATTACAGGAGATCTACAGTATCGATATTACAGGAGATCTACAGTATCGATATTACAGGAGATCTACAGTATCAATATTACAGGAGATCTACAGTATCAATATTACAGGAGATCTACAGTATATCACAGTATCAATATTACAGGAGATCTACAGTATATCACAGTATCAATATTACAGGAGATCTACAGTATCAATATTACAGGAGATCTACAGTATCAATATTACAATATTTCACAGTATCAATATTACAGGAGATCTACGGTATCAATTTTACAGGAGATCTACAGTATATCACAGTATCAATATTACAGGAGATCTTCAGTATCTTTATTACAGGATCAATTTTACAGGAGATCTACAGTATATCACAGTATCAATATTACAGGAGATCTTCAGTATCTATATTACAGGATCTACAGTATCAATATTACAGGAGATCTACAGTATATCACAGTGTCAATATTACAGGAGATCTACAGTATCAATATTACAGGAGATCAACAGTATCAATATTACAGGAGATCAAAAGTATCAATATTACAGGAGATCTACTGTATCAATATTACAGGAGATCTACTGTATCAATATTACAGGAGATCTACAGTCAATATTACAGGGGATCTACAGTATCAATATTACAGGAGATCTACAGTATCAGTATTACAGGAGATCTACAGTATCAAAATTACAGGAGATCTACAGTATATCACAGTATCAATATCACATGATATCTACAGTATCAATATTACAGGAGATCTACAGTATCAATATTACAGGAGATCTGCAGTATCAATATTACAGGAGATCTACAGTATCAATAATACAGGAGTAATGTAATATTTTGAAACGCCACTCGGCCTCTTGTTGGTGGTGATGAAGCTAGTCGTGTTGTGTCTGTCTAGGTGGTGATGAAGCTGGTCATGTTGTGTCTGTCTAGGTGGTGATGAATCTAGTTGTTCTGGTGGTGATGAAGCTGGTCATGTTGTCTGTCTAGGTGGTGATGAAGCTAGTCATGTTGTGTCTGTCATGGTGGTGATGAAGCTAGTCATGTTGTGTCTGTCTAGGTGGTGATGAAGCTAGTTGTTCTGGTGGTGATGAAGCTGGTCATGTTGTCTGTCTAGGTGGTGATGAAGCTGGTCATGTTGTCTGTCATGGTGGTGATGAAGCTAGTTGTTCTGGTGGTGATGAAGCTGGTCATGTTGTCTGTCTAGGTGGTGATGACGCTAGTCATGTTGTGTCTGTCTAGGTGGTGATGAAGCTGGTCATGTTGTCTGTCTAGGTGGTGATGACGCTAGTCATGTTGTCTGTCTAGGTGGTGATGAAGCTAGTTGTTCTGGTGGTGATGAAGCTGGTCATGTGTCTGTCATGGTGGTGATGAAGCTGGTCATGTTGTCTGTCTAGGTGGTGATGAAGCTAGTTGTTCTGGTGGTGATGAAGCTAGTCATGTTGTCTGTCTAGGTGGTGATGAAGCTAGTCATGTTGTCTGTCTAGGTGGTGATGAAGCTAGTCATGTTGTCTGTCTAGGTGGTGATGAAGCTGGTCATGTTGTGTCTGTCTAGGTGGTGATGAAGCTAGTTGTTCTGGTGGTGATGAAGCTGGTCATGTTGTCTGTCATGGTGGTGATGAAGCTGGTCATGTTGTCTGTCTAGGTGGTGATGAAGCTGGTCATGTTGTCTGTCATGGTGGTGATAAAGCTAGACATGTGTCTGTCTAGGTGGTGATGAAGCTAGTTGTTATGGTGGTGATGAAGCTGGTCATGTTTGTCTAGGTGGTGATGAAGCTAGTCATGTTGTGTCTGTCTAGGTGGTGATGAAGCTAGTTGTTCTGGTGGTGATGAAGCTGGTCATGTTGTCTGTCTAGGTGGTGATGAAGCTGGTCATGTTGTGTCTGTCTAGGTGGTGATGAAGCTGGTCATGTTGTGTCTGTCTAGGTGGTGATGAAGCTAGTCATGTTGTGTCTGTCTAGGTGGTGATGAATCTAGTTGTTATGGTGGTGATGAAGCTGGTCATGTTGTCTGTCATGGTGGTGATGAAGCTGGTCATGTTGTGTCTGTCTAGGTGGTGATAAAGCTAGTCATGTTGTGTGGTGGTGATGGTGGTGATGAATGTGGTGATGAAGCTAGTTGTTCTGGTGGTGATGAAGCTGGTCATGTGTCTGTCTAGGTGGTGAGAGCGGACCATGCGTGCCTGCTGGTTCCCCTCCAGCTAGAACCCAGTCTGTGGAGACTGATCCCTGGGGAGGAGACTCTCCTAACACACCCTTTACACTGGATGG
The DNA here is from genome assembly GCF_045791955.1 of Oncorhynchus clarkii lewisi. Lineage (NCBI taxonomy): Eukaryota > Metazoa > Chordata > Actinopteri > Salmoniformes > Salmonidae > Oncorhynchus > Oncorhynchus clarkii. The sequence goes on from NC_092163.1 coordinate 662,855, forward strand.
TCCGGCGAGTCAACCTGGAGTACTTCCCTAGAGGACGCAGCTACTGGGACCGGTACACCCTTTACATACTGTCTAGGGGTATTTAAATCTGTTCTGCCTGATCATTATCCATACTGTCTAGGGGTATTTAAATCTGTTGTGCCTGATCATTATCCATACTGTCTAGACCAGGGGTATTTAAATCTGTTCTGCCTGATCATTATCCATACTGTCTAGACCAGGGGTATTTAAATCTGTTCTGCCTGATCATTATCCATACTGTCTAGACCAGGGGTATTTAAATCTGTTCTGCCTGATCATTATCCATACTGTCTAGACCAGGGGTATTTAAATCTGTTCTGCCTGATCATTATCCATACTGTCTAGGGGTATTTAAATCTGTTCTACCTGATCATTATCCATACTGTCTAGACCAGGGGTATTTAAATCTGTTCTGCCTGATCATTATCCATACTGTCTAGGGGTATTTAAATCTGTTCTGCCTGATCATTATCCATACTGTCTAGACCAGGGGTATTTAAATCTGTTCTGCCTGATCATTATCCATACTGTCTAGGGGTATTTAAATCTGTTCTACCTGATCATTATCCATACTGTCTAGACCAGGGGTATTTAAATCTGTTCTGCCTGATCATTATCCATACTGTCTAGGGGTATTTAAATCTGTTCTGCCTGATCATTATCCATACTGTCTAGACCAGGGGTATTTAAATCTGTTCTGCCTGATCATTATCCATACTGTCTAGGGGTATTTAAATCTGTTCTGCCTGATCATTATCCATACTGTCTAGACCAGGGGTATTTAAATCTGTTCTGCCTGATCATTATCCATACTGTCTAGGGGTATTTAAATCTGTTCTGCCTGATCATTATCCATACTGTCTAGGGGTATTTAAATCTGTTCTGCCTGATCATTATCCATACTGTCTAGACCAGGGGTATTTAATTTTTATTTTTTTTATTTTTTTATTTCACCTTTATTTAACCAGGTAGGCTAGTTGAGAACAAGTTCTCATTTGCAACTGCGACCTGGCCAAGATAAGGCATAGCAGTGTGAACAGACAACACAGAGTTACACATGGAGTAAACAATTAACAAGTCAATAACACAGTAGAAAAAAGGGGAGTCTATATATACATTGTGTGCAAAAGGCATGAGAAGGTAGGCAAATAATTACAATTATGCAGATTAACACTGGAGTGATAAATGATCAGATGGTTATGTACAGGTAGAGATTGGTGTGCAAAAGAGCAGAAAAATAAAAATAAATAAATAAAAACAGTATGGGGATGAGGTAGGTGAAAATGGGTGGGCTATTTACCAATAGACTATGTACAGCTGCAGCGATCGGTTAGCTGCTCGGATAGCAGATGTTTGAAGTTGGTGAGGGAGATAAAAGTCTCCAACTTCAGCGATTTTTGCAATCTGTTCTGCCTGATCATTATCCATACTGTCTAGGGGTATTTAAATCTGTTCTGCCTGATCATTATCCATACTGTCTAGGGGTATTTAAATCTGTTCTGTCTGATCATTATCCATACTGTCTAGACCAGGGGTATTTAAATCTGTTCTGCCTGATCATTATCCATACTGTCTAGGGGTATTTAAATCTGTTCTGCCTGATCGTTATCCATACTGTCTAGGGGTATTTAAATCTGTTCTGCCTGATCATTATCCATACTGTCTAGGGGTATTTAAATCTGTTCTGCCTGATCATTATCCATACTGTCTAGGGGTATTTAAATCTGTTCTGCCTGATCATTATCCATACTGTCTAGGGGTATTTAAATCTGTTCTGTTCTGCCTGATCATTATCCATACTGTCTAGACCAGGGGTATTTAAATCTGTTCTGTTCTACCTGATCATTATCCATACTGTCTAGGGGTATTTAAATCTGTTCTGCCTGATCATTATCCATACTGTCTAGGGGTGTTTAAATCTGTTCTGCCTGATCATTATCCATACTGTCTAGGGGTATTTAAATCTGTTCTGCCTGATCATTATCCATACTGTCTAGACCAGGGGTATTTAAATCTGTTCTGCCTGATCATTATCCATACTGTCTAGGGGTATTTAAATCTGTTCTGTTCTACCTGATCATTATCCATACTGTCTAGACCAGGGGTATTTAAATCTGTTCTACCTGATCATTATCCATACTGTCTAGGGGTATTTAAATCTGTTCTGCCTGATCATTATCCATACTGTCTAGACCAGGGGTATTTAAATCTGTTCTGCCTGATCATTATCCATACTGTCTAGACCAGGGGTATTTACATCTGTTCTGCCTGATCATTATTCATACTGTCTAGGGGTATTTAAATCTGTTCTGCCTGATCATTATCCATACTGTCTAGGGGTATTTAAATCTGTTCTACCTGATCATTATCCATACTGTCTAGACCAGGGGTATTTAAATCTGTTCTACCTGATCATTATCCATACTGTCTAGGGGTATTTAAATCTGTTCTGCCTGATCATTATCCATATTGTCTAGGGGTATTTAAATCTGTTATGCCTGATCATTATCCATACTGTCTAGGGGTATTTAAATCTGTTATGCCTGATCATTATCCATATTGTCTAGACCAGGGGTATTTAAATCTGTTCTGCCTGATCATTATCCATACTGTCTAGGGGTATTTAAATCTGTTATGCCTGATCATTATCCATATTGTCTAGACCAGGGGTATTTAAAGCTGTTCTGCCTGATCATTATCCATACTGTCTAGGGGTATTTAAATCTGTTATGCCTGATCATTATCCATATTGTCTAGACCAGGGGTATTTAAATCTGTTCTGCCTGATCATTATCCATACTGTATAGGGGTATTTAAATCTGTTCTACCTGATCATTATCCATACTGTCTAGACCAGGGGTATTTAAATCTGTTCTGTTCTACCTGATCATTATCCATACTGTCTAGGGGTATTTAAATCTGTTCTGCTTGATCATTATCCATACTGTCTAGGGGTATTTAAATCTGTTCTACCTGATCATTATCCATACTGTCCAGGGGTATTTAAATCTGTTCTACCTGATCATTATCCATACTGTCTAGGGGTATTTAAATCTGTTCTACCTGATCATTATCCATACTGTCTAGACCAGGGGTATTTAAATCTGTTCTGCCTGATCATTATCCATACTGTCTAGACCAGGGGTATTTAAATCTGTTCTACCTGATCATTATCCATACTGCCTAGACCAGGGGTATTTAAATCTGTTCTGCCTGATCATTATCCATACTGTCCAGGGGTATTTAAATCTGTTCTGCCTGATCATTATCCATACTGTCCAGGGGTATTTAAATCTGTTCTGCCTGATCATTATCCATACTGTCCAGGGGTATTTAAATCTGTTCTGCCTGATCATTATCCATACTGTCTAGACCAGGGGTATTTAAATCTGTTCTGCCTGATCATTATCCATACTGTCTAGGGGTATTTAAATCTGTTATGCCTGATCATTATCCATACTGTCTAGACCAGGGGTATTTAAATCTGTTCTGCCTGATCATTATCCATACTGTCTAGACCAGGGGTATTTACATCTGTTCTGCCTGATCATTATCCATACTGTCTAGACCAGGGGTATTTACATCTGTTCTGCCTGATCATTATCCATACTGTCTAGGGGTATTTAAATCTGTTCTGTTCTACCTGATCATTATCCATACTGTCTAGGGGTATTTAAATCTGTTCTGCCTGATCATTATCCATACTGTCTAGACCAGGGGTATTTAAATCTGTTCTGCCTGATCATTATCCATACTGTCTAGGGGTATTTAAATCTGTTCTGCCTGATCATTATCCATACTGTCTAGGGGTATTTAAATCTGTTCTGCCTGATCATTATCCATACTGTCTAGACCAGGGGTATTTACATCTGTTCTGCCTGATCATTATCCATACTGTCTAGACCAGGGGTATTTAAATCTGTTCTACCTGATCATTATCCATACTGTCTAGACCAGGGGTATTTAAATCTGTTCTGCCTGATCATTATCCATACTGTCTAGGGGTATTTAAATCTGTTCTGCCTGATCATTATCCATACTGTCTAGACCAGGGGTATTTAAATCTGTTCTGCCTGATCATTATCCATACTGTCTAGACCAGGGGTATTTAAATCTGTTCTGCCTGACCATTATCCATACTGTCTAGACCAGGGGTATTTAAATCTGTTCTGCCTGACCATTATCCATACTGTCTAGACCAGGGGTATTTAAATCTGTTCTGTTCTACCTGATCATTATACATACTGTCTAGGGGTATTTAAATCTGTTCTGTTCTACCTGATCATTATCCATATTGTCTAGACTCTGTCTCTCTAGACCTCGAGGTCTAAATCCCTGGGAACGATGGGGGGAAAAAAGCAGTGGAACTAGCTTGGAGGTCCAGATTTTAATTTTGAGGGATCTCTAGATTTCTGGCCCAGCTATTAATTGTCTGTGTTTGTCTGTCTCCTCTCCTCTCCTAGGTTCCTAGTTGGAGGTTATCTGTCCTGCCGGGCGCTGGTGAGCATGCTCAGTAAGGCTGTGATGGAAACCATGAACTGGCCGTCTCTGTCCTCCACTCTGGACTGTCTGGTCAGGCCTGTCCTCGGGGGAGATGAACTGAAACTAGAGATACGGTATCTCTCTCACACACACACACACACACACACACACAGATATATATTTTAGTCAGCAGACGATCTTATCCAGAGAGACTAACAGTCAGTCAGAGATATCTAGGTGGGACAGGCCACATATCTCATAGTCACATGTTTCCTCAGTAAACAAGTTATCAGCAGTCAGTAGCAGTTTTACTCTGAACACTGAGGCTGTACCCGCTTTAAGTTACAGTTTTACTGTGAACACTGAGGCTCTACCTGCTTTAAGTTACAGTTTTACTGTGAACACTGAGGCTCTACCTGCTTTAAGTTACAGTTTTACTGTGAACACTGAGGCTCTACCTGCTTTAAGTTACAGTTTTACTGTGAACACTGAGGCTGTACCCACTAAGTTACAGTTTTACTGTGAACACTGAGGCTCTACCTGCTTTAAGTTACAGTTTTACTGTGAACACTGAGGCTGTACCCACTAAGTTACAGTTTTACTGTGAACACTGAGGCTCTACCTGCTTTAAGTTACAGTTTTACTGTGAACACTGAGGCTCTACCCACTTTAAGTTACAGTTTTACTGTGAACACTGAGGCTGTACCCACTAAGTTACAGTTTTACTGTGAACACTGAGGCTCTACCTGCTTTAAGTTACAGTTTTACTGTGAACACTGAGGCTCTACCTGCTTTAAGTTACAGTTTTACTGTAAACACTGAGGCTGTACCTGCTTTAAGTTACAGTTTTACTGTGAACACTGAGGCTGTACCCACTAAGTTACAGTTTTACTGGGAACACTGAGGCTGTACCCACTAAGTTACAGTTTTACTGTGAACACTGAGGCTGTACCTGCTTTCAGTTACAGTTTTACTGTGAACACTGAGGCTGTACCCACTAAGTTACAGTTTTACTGTGAACACTGAGGCTGTACCTGCTTTAAGTTACAGTTTTAAGTGGACAAGTAGGCTACTGTGGTTATTTGATCATAATCTAGGCCTACTAGAGTAGCCTACCATCAAAAACAACATGCATCCCATAATATTTTAACACGGAAATAGCTGTTACATCATTCAGCCTACAGTAGCAGCCAATGTGCGGTGTTCAATGTAGATCTACATTCCATGAGACTTTTGAAGAAAAACATACAGGGCTTGACATGAACCTGTTAATCCACCTGTCCTTCAGACAAGGAGGGGACTGAACATGTTGTTCGATGTGAGAACCACTTTACCTGAGGGTTAAAGGTCAAGGTTAATATATAACTGATATGTCACTGTTAGTTAGGGGTAAAAGGTCAGGGTTACTATATAACTGATATTTCACTGTGTTAGTTAGTGGTTAAAGGTCAGGGTTAATATATAACTGATATGTCACTGTGTTAGTTAGGGGTTAAAGGTCAGGGTTACTATATAACTGATATTTCACTGTGTTAGTTAGGGGTTAAAGGTCAGGGTTAATACATGACTGATATGTCACTGTGTTAGTTAGGATCAGGGGTTAAAGGTCAGGGTTAATATATAACTGATATGTCACTGTGTTAGTTAGGGGTTAAAGGTCAGGGTTAATATATAACTGATATGTCACTGTGTTAGTTAGGGGTTAAAGGTCAGGGTTAATATATAACTGATATGTCACTGTGTTAGTTAGGGGTTAAAGGTCAGGGTTAATATATAACTGATATGTCACTGTGTTAGTTAGGGGTTAAAGGTCAGGGTTAATATATAACTGATATGTCACTGTGTTAGTTAGGGGTTAAAGGTCAGGGTTAATTCATGACTGATATGTCACTGTGTTAGTTAGGGGTTAAAGGTCAGGGTTAATTCATGACTGATACGTCTCTCTGTGTCTCCAGACCAGAGCGAGGTGATACTCTCTTCATCTCCATAGTGCCGGTGCTGAGGGAGGCAGACGTGGTTCTGACTGCCCAGGTAGAGTTAACCCAGCCCTGGGATAGTGCCTGGCACCTCTCCCTCTACCCCTGGGAGACCCAGCGCCTGACCCAGCTTGACTCCGCTGACCAGGGGGTCCGACGCGCCCTCCTCAAAACCCTCAAAGCCGTCTGTCGACACTGTCCCGCCCTGCGACCCCTCACCGCCGCGCCGCTGGCCAACCTCATCCTCCACCTCAGCGACAAGGACGTGGATTGGTCAGAGGGTTGTCTGAGTGGGCGGTTCCAGCAGTGTGTGTGGGAGCTGATAGGCTATCTGGAGCAGGGGGTGTTACCTAGCTACTTCAAGCCCAGTGTTAATATGTTGAACGGAGTGAGAGGTCGATGAGATGGGCTTTTTGTGTACTGCGCCGTCTCTGAACCAGACATTCTGCTGATATAGATATATATATATATATACTCTAACCTGGTGTGTATATATCAGAGAGGAAGAGGACATGAGATGGGCTTTTTGTTGTACTGCGCCGTCTCTGAACCAGACATTCTGCTGATATAGATATATATATATATATACTCTAACCTGGTGTGTATATATCAGAGAGGAAGAGGACATGTATTAGATATGAGACACCACCCTGACGTCTATAGATCAGTTGTACCATATTACCGCTCCACTGAGACGCGAACGGGAGATTGTTGTTCAGGCAGTCGTGCATCTCCTTCACATACACCTGCGGGGGCTGACTGACTAAACAGAGATGATTTATACATTGTGTATGAGCACTATGGTGTGGATGGGGGGCTCTGACTGAGCAGCACAGAGACTCTGGTGACGTGATGATGATGATGATGGACTGTGCCTTAGGGAGGAAGAAATGAAAAGGAAGACTAGGGCTGCGTTTTACACAGACACCCAATTCTGATCATTTGGGGGCAGAATCGGGTTACCTGTGTTAAACGCAGCCTCTAGTGACGGAGACTTGGCTTTCTCCTGCTGCGGACTATATATCTAGATCTAGTACATCTCTGGCCAAAAGGCTGTTTCAGAATGGCCTGTGCCATTGAGGCTACAACCCATAGGAATCCCCCACCCTAGTTGACTACTTTAAAATGGTGGAAGCCCTCAATGGACTATATATCTAGATCTAGTACATCTCTGGCCAAAAGGCTGTTTCAGAATGGCCTGCGCCATTGAGGCTACAACCCATAGGAATCCCCCACCCTGGTTGACTACTTTAAAATGGTGGAAGCCCTCAATGAGCGCTACCCATTCTAAAACTGCATTTTTTTTGGGGGGGGGGGGGGGGTCATTAAAAGGCCTGGATCATTCTCTATGGGCCGACTGGATGACAAGATAACAGAGTTAGCACCAGTTACCATAGCCACAAAGTGATAATTATGTCTAAAATCCCTGCGCCAATTTCTCTTCTTAAAGTCTGATGTTTAAACCTGTTTAATGACGTCATTATATGCACCTTCTACTGAATCAAGTGCTCTGCCTTTTCTTTTCATAATGTCGTGCGTGTTTTGCGTTTTGCTGCGGTTGTTTTTAAGTTGAAGAGTGATTTAAATAAATGTTTTCTGCTGAACTACTGATGATAATATCCTCATTATTTACATGTTTAGGTGATTATAATTCTGTCAAGTTAAATTCAACATTGTGGCCTTTTTTTTTTTTAAGAAGAACACTTTTCATGTTGCATTTTATTTCAAGTTGTAATTGTAGTCCATCGGGTCATGATTGAACTACAAATCCAAGCTTGCATCAGTAAATAGCTGCTTTTTCCACAGATCAATCCCGTTATTGTATACCTAAATGATCTGTCCCCGCTGAGGACTGAATTCCCACAACTGTACCGGACACCGGAGGCGGTGATTCAGCTCTTTCACAAGTCTCCTCGAGTTGTCTCGGGACGGATTCATCGCCCCGGTAAAGAATGAACGGCTCCTCCCCGCTCACGACCGGCAGCTGTCACATGGCTAAATATGTCTGGTGTTGGACCCGCTGTCTGAAGACGTGATACACACTTCGTTTCTCTCCACCGGAGCTGCGAGTCCCCGGTAGAGATCAGTTCATTACTCTACGGAGGCGAAAAGAGGAACCGGGCCAAAAGTTGACCATGTGACTCGGTGTTACTTCCCGCAGACGGACCTGTTTCTCCTGGTTAATTTAACTCTCCTGTCGTGGGCTGCTTTGTGTTTACGTGTTTTGTCGCTGCTTCAGGACAGCTGTTGTTGACGTTAGGCGACTACCGTTACGTCGGTAAGTTAACACCTCGCTCTGACGTTGAACTTTCCGTGTGAAATGTTTAGGATAATGTTATTTACCGACGTCCACCGATCTAAATACATGAATGAGAAGTGAAAGTTAAACATGTTTGTTTCGATTTTAAGTTGTACTTCGATTAGTTAAGTTTCAACTACACAACAGCAAGACTTTTTAATACCAGTTACCCGGTCTCCGGTGCCAAAACGGACTCCACCGGGAAAGTTAACAGGGACACGAAGAAGTGACCAACATACACACTGGCTCTCTAGGATCAACACAGAGACACCTGGGATTGATTTTTATGACATCATGATTGGATCTCCTGATGTGCTGGCCTTCACCAGTGAAGGGGATTTGGGGGGGTACCCAGATGCCCAGGTCCTGCCAGAGGAGTTCTCCCTCCCTCTCCTTCCCCTCTCTCACCCCTGGACCTCCCCTGCCCATTTCAACAGGGACTTCATACTGGTGGCTGAGTTCTCAGAACAGGTAGGACCTGGGAGGGGGTGGTGTGTGTGTGTGTTTTCAAATCATAGTTTATTTGTCACTTGCGCGGAATACAACCGGTGTAAAACCAATAGTGCAAAAAAGGTGTTGGGTGAGTAAAAGAGGGGTTGGTGGGACACAGATAGATATGATGAACAGAGAGTAGCAGCAGAGTAAAAGAGGGGTTGGTGGGACACAGATAGATATGATGAACAGAGAGTAGCAGCAGAGTAAAAGAGGGGTTGGTGGGACACAGATAGATATGATGAACAGAGAGTAGCAGCAGAGTAAAAGAGGGGTTGGTGGGTGGTGGGACACAGATAGATATGATGAACAGAGAGTAGCAGTAGTGTAAAAGAGGGGTTGGTGGGTGGTGGGACACAGATAGATATGATGAATAGAGAGCAGCAGAGTAAAAGAGGGGTTGGTGGGTGGTGGGACACAGATAGATATGATGAACAGAGAGTAGCAGCAGAGTAAAAGAGGGGTTGGTGGGTGGTGGGACACAGATAGATATGATCAACAGAGAGTAGCAGAGTAAAAGAGGGGTTGGTGGGTGGTGGGACACAATGCAGATAGCCCGGTTAGCCAATGTGCGGGAGCACTGGTTGGTCGGCCCAATTGAGGTAGTATGAACATGAATGTATAGTTAAAGTGACTATGCATATATGATAAGCAGAGAGTAGCATAGTGATGTGTGTATGTATTATACTGAGAGTGTATATATTCTGTCCTCCTGTCCAGGTGGAGGGGGTGGTGTGTTTATTACACTGAGAGTGTATATATTCTGTCCTCCTGTCCAGGTGGAGGGGGTGGTGTGTTTATTATACTGAGAGTGTATATATTCTGTCCTCCTGTCCAGGTGGAGGGGGTGGTGTGTTTATTATACGGAGAGTGTATATATTCTGTCCTCCTGTCCAGGTGGAGGGGGTGGTGTGTTTATTATACTGAGAGTGTATATATTCTGTCCTCCTGTCCAGGTGGAGGGGGTGGTGTGTTTATTATACTGAGAGTGTATATATTCTGTCCTCCTGTCCAGGTGGAGGGGGTGGTGTGTTTATTATACTGAGAGTGTATATATTCTGTCCTCCTGTCCAGGTGGAGGGGGTGGTGTGTTTATTACACTGAGAGTGTATATATTCTGTCCTCCTGTCCAGGTGGAGGGGGTGGTGTGTTTATTATACTGAGAGTGTATATATTCTGTCCTCCTGTCCAGGTGGAGGAGGTGGTGTGTTTATTATACTGAGAGTGTATATATTCTGTCCTCCTGTCCAGGTGGAGGGGGTGGTGTGTGTATTATACTGAGAGTGTATATATTCTGTCCTCCTGTCCAGGTGGAGGGGGTGGTGTGTTTATTACACTGAGAGTGTATATATTCTGGCCTCCTGTCCAGGTGGAGGGGGTGGTGTGTTTACTATACTGAGAGTGTATGTATTCTGGCCTCCTGTCCAGGTGGGTCCCCTACCGGTCCGGACCATCCCTGATGACCCCAGAGTGATCGGTTCCTTCGACCTGAACCATTTCTCTCTACGCATCATGTCTGTCGACTACCAAGCCGTAGCCCCTGGTCCTCAGCCACACCACCAGACAGCTAGTCCTTCCCTCCAGACCCTCCCCCGTCTGGCCTTCTCAGAGGTAGGTAGCCTGGTGTTTAGAGAAGGGGCCCAGCAACCAGACGGTTTGCCGGTTCGAATCCCAGCTCCGACGGGAAAAATCTGGTGTGGAGTGAGCCGGCAACCCTAGTGTTGTTGGCATCATCCTAGATGCCATCGGCTGCCGTTGTGCCCTTGAGCAAGGCACCTAACCCCCTAACAACCAGACGGTTTGCCGGTTCGAATCCCAGTCTCAGTCCTCTGCCAGTCAGTGTGTTTCAGGGGGTTGTGTTGTCAGTATAAAGACTAGTCTCAGTCCTCTGTCAGTCAGTGTGTTTCAGGGGGTTGTGTTAGACTAGTCTCAGTCCTCTGTCAGTCAGTGTGTTTCAGGGGGTTGTGTTAGACTAGTCTCAGTCCTCTGTCAGTCAGTGTGTGTCAGGGGGTTGTGTTAGACTAGTCTCAGTCCTCTGTCAGTCAGTGTGTGTCAGGGGGTTGTGTTAGACTAGTCTCAGTCCTCTGTCAGTCAGTGTGTTTCAGGGGGTTGTGTTAGACTAGTCTCAGTCCTCTGTCAGTCAGTGTGTTTCAGGGGGTTGTGTTAGACTAGTCTCAGTCCTCTGTCAGTCAGTGTGTTTCAGGGGGTTGTGTTAGACTAGTCTCAGTCCTCTGTCAGTCAGTGTGTTTCAGGGGGCTGTGTTAGACTAGTCTCAGTCCTCTGTCAGTCAGTGTGTTTCAGGGGGTTGTGTTAGACTGGTCTCTGAGGAGATGGTTGTTCTCCCTCCAGGACTCGCGGGTGGTTCTGGGTAACTCTAAGGAGGGGGTGGTTGTGTCCTTCCTCCAGGACTCCAGGGTGGTGCTGGGTGACTCTAAGGAGGGGGCGTTTGCCTACGTTCACCACCTGACGCTCTATGACCTGGAGGCCCGAGGCTTCGTCCGCCCGTTCTGCATGGCCTACGTCTCTGCCGATGAGAGGAAGATCATGCTGCAGTTCCAGGAGCTGTCGCTCCTCTTCTCCCGCGCCTCCGAGTGCCTGAAGACCGGAAACCGACGGGCCTTCGCCTGCGAGCTGCAGAGGAAGCTTCATGACCTAGAGTAAGAGGACAGAGACACACACACACATACACAACTTCAAGCACTGACACACACACACCTTCAAGCACTGACACACACACACCTTCAGGCACTGACACACACACACACACACACACACACCTTCAAGCACTGATACACACACACACCTTCAAGCACTGACACAGAGTTTGTTTGTGTGAGCGTTTTTAAATCCTCTCTGTTGACAGTGTCGTGTCTTTGGCTATGCCGGATTAAGTGATATGACATGCTATTCTATAAAATAATTTCTCTGTAATTAATATTACCTGATTGAGCTGATCATGTAAATGTAATTAACTAGAGAGTCGGGCACCACAAAATAATATTTATAGAGCTGTTATCTTCCGAATAAACTCTTAAAGACCTAGTATCATTTTACATCCATAGCAGAATATTAATCTTCACCTTAACTCATCTGAATCTTCATCTTAATTTAATTAAATTATTTTATTTTATTAATTAATAATTCAGTCTCATCTGAATTTTATCTGAAAGAACCCTGGCTAACAATTTGAATCAGCAATACAAAATAGGGTTTAATCATTTATTTACTAAATACCTAACTAATCACACATACACATAATTAAATCTTAACTTGATTACAAATTACGTCATAAAGGAAAACGGCCCCTTTGTTACACAAAGGAAAAGGGGAGGGCCACTGATTGAGCAGCCCTATCTTATGAAAACCCAAATGTCACATTTTAGAAGCTAAAATCACATTTCATCCCATCACAAATAATTTCATATTCAAACATTTAAATTGAACTACAATTCCATGTGAATCCGATAACTCTGATGTGTAGACTTTCCACTGTAGAGTCATCTTATCATTGATGAGAATGTATCAGATGACAACCGAACTGACATCATATTCATTAAGTACCACCGCATATGTTCAATTGGTCGGATTACCAGAATATAGTTCATTTCCCCCCACCTTCTGATGTTCCCAGAATCTCTATGTTAACCAAGGGGTTTTTAAATGTAACATCAGTAGGGTAGAGAGAGGAAAAATGGGGGAAGAGGTATTTATGACTATCAGAAACCTATCTCCCAGGCCAACGTCATGACAACAGGTACACACGATCCACAGAGTTTGTTTGTGTGAGCGTTTTTTAAATCCTTCTCTCTGTTGACAGGTACACACGAACCATCCTTCAAGCAACGCTTCAAAGGATATCCAATGAGAGTGCGGAGATCAGGGAGGAGGCGGAGCTGCAGAAGACGGCCAACGAGCTTGCTAGCGTGGATCGTTCCATCCTGGACCACAGATCCCTCCTCCACCAGGTCACTTCCTATCCCAACAGGAAGTTAAAAGACCCTGGCTTTCTGCCCTACGACCCCTCCCTGATCCCAGAGACCCTCTCCTTGACTCCTGATCCCCCCTCCCCCTCATACACCCCCCAGCTGGTTTCCGGGGCGTTGCTAGGGGGCGGGGGCTGGTCAGCGAGGCGGTTCGACCGCCGTCTGAAGCCGTTGGAGGAGCTGAGCGACTGCTACTTCCTGTCTCTGACGCTAGAACAGCTGGGCAATGCAGAACGCCGTCTCCGTGGAGACCAGAGTGTTCTACACAACCGTCGTATCACACACAGGCTCTCCAGGACGCTTTCACACACACAGTTCCTGTTCCAGCTCTGGGACCAGGAGGAGGAGGAGGACCTGGAGGAGGAGGGGGCGGGGCTAGAGGGAGGAAGCGGCGTGATGTCACATCCTGTGGCGGGGGCGGGACCACCGAGCCTGGAGTCGTTCTTCTCCTGCGTGGAGGAGGTGTCAATCAAACTGGAGACAGGAAGTGGAGGGGCGGAGCCGACACTTGATCCTGAGGGAGAAGGAGTAACCGTGGAGACGAGCCCAGGCAGCGTGAGCAGCGGAGACAGCATTGAGGTTCTGGGGACGGAGCGCTCGTATAGAACACAGGGACTAACCCACGTGGAACTCAGAGGTACAGTGAATTCAGAAACTTCAGACCCCTTGACTTTTAACACGTTGTGTTACAGCCTTATTCTGAAATGGGTTCAATAGTTTTTTCCCCTCAATCTACACACAATACCCCATAATGGGGTATTGCTCTGTCATTGTAGGGTATTGCTCTGTCATTGTGGGGTATTGTGATGTCATTGTGGGGTATTGTGATGTCATTGTGGGGTATTGTGATATCATTGTGGGGTATTGTGATGTCGTTATGGGGTGTTGTGATGTCGTTATGGGGTGTTGTGATCTCGTTACGGGGTGTTGCGACGTCGTTACGGGGTGTTGCGACGTCGTTACGGGGGGGTGTTGCGACGTCGTTACGGGGGGGTGTTGCGACGTCGTTACGGGGGGGGGGGGGGGGGTTGCGGCGTTGTTACGGGGGATGGTGCGACGTCGTTACGGGGGGGTGTTGCGACGTCGTTACGGGGGTGGGGGTGTTGCGACGTCGTTACGGGGTATTGTGTGTGTGTGTGGGTTGAGAAATATATTTTTTAATCCATTTTAGAATAAGGCTTTAACGTAACAAAATGTGGATTAAGTCAAGTGGTAAGATCTATTGTTATTAAACTATAGGGGTGGGTTTGTACGTGCATCAGGGTGACGGCTGTGTATTAATTAGACTCCTCTCCTCCTATAGAGTTGTCTGGTGGGTCAGGGGTCAGGGCTGTGTATTAATTAGACTCCTCTCCTCCTATAGAGTTGTCTGGTGGGTGAGGGGTCAGGGCTGTGTATTAGACTCTCTCCTCTCCTCCTATAGAGTTGTCTGGTGGGTCAGGGGTCAGGGCTGTGTATTAATTAGACTCCTCTCCTCCTATAGAGTTGTCTGGTGGGTCAGGGGTCAGGGCTGTGTATTAATTAGACTCCTCTCCTCCTATAGAGTTGTCTGGTGGGTGAGGGGTCAGGGCTGTGTATTAGACTCTCTCCTCTCCTCCTATAGAGTTGTCTGGTGGGTCAGGGGTCAGGGCTGTGTATTAATTAGACTCCTCTCCTCCTATAGAGTTGTCTGGTGGGTCAGGGGTCAGGGCTGTGTATTAGACTCTCTCCTCTCCTCCTATAGTGTTGTCTGGTGGGTCAGGGGTCAGGGCTGTCTATTAGACTCTCTCCTCTCCTCCTATAGTGTTGTCTGGTGGGTCAGGGGTCAGGGCTGTGTATTAGACTCTCTCCTCTCCTCCTATAGAGTTGTCTGGTGGGTCAGGGGTCAGGGCTGTGTATTAGACTCTCTCCTCTCCTCCTATAGAGTTGTCTGGTGGGTCAGGGGTCAGGGCTGTGTATTAATTAGACTCCTCTCCTCCTATAGAGTTGTCTGGTGGGTCAGGGGTCAGGGCTGTGTATTAGACTCTCTCCTTTCCTCCTATAGAGTTGTCTGGTGGGTCAGGGGTCAGGGCTGTGTATTAGACTCTCTCCTCTCCTCCTATAGAGTTGTCTGGTGGGTCAGGGGTCAGGGCTGTGTATTAATTAGACTCCTCTCCTCCTATAGAGTTGTCTGGTGGGTCAGGGGTCAGGGCTGTGTATTAATTAGACTCCTCTCCTCCTATAGAGTTGTCTGGTGGGTCAGGGGTCAGGGCTGTGTATTAATTAGACTCCTCTCCTCCTATAGAGTTGTCTGGTGGGTCAGGGGTCAGGGCTGTGTATTAGACTCTCTCCTCTCCTCCTATAGAGTTGTCTGGTGGGTCAGGGGTCAGGGCTGTGTATTAATTAGACTCCTCTCCTCCTATAGAGTTGTCTGGTGGGTCAGGGGTCAGGGCTGTGTATTAGACTCTCTCCTCTCCTCCTATAGTGTTGTCTGGTGGGTCAGGGGTCAGGGCTGTCTATTAGACTCTCTCCTCTCCTCCTATAGTGTTGTCTGGTGGGTCAGGGGTCAGGGCTGTGTATTAGACTCTCTCCTCTCCTCCTATAGAGTTGTCTGGTGGGTCAGGGGTCAGGGCTGTGTATTAGACTCTCTCCTCTCCTCCTATAGAGTTGTCTGGTGGGTCAGGGGTCAGGGCTGTGTATTAATTAGACTCCTCTCCTCCTATAGAGTTGTCTGGTGGGTCAGGGGTCAGGGCTGTGTATTAGACTCTCTCCTTTCCTCCTATAGAGTTGTCTGGTGGGTCAGGGGTCAGGGCTGTGTATTAGACTCTCTCCTCTCCTCCTATAGAGTTGTCTGGTGGGTCAGGGGTCAGGGCTGTGTATTAATTAGACTCCTCTCCTCCTATAGAGTTGTCTGGTGGGTCAGGGGTCAGGGCTGTGTATTAATTAGACTCCTCTCCTCCTATAGAGTTGTCTGGTGGGTCAGGGGTCAGGGCTGTGTATTAATTAGACTCCTCTCCTCCTATAGAGTTGTCTGGTGGGTCAGGGGTCAGGGCTGTGTATTAGACTCTCTCCTCTCCTCCTATAGAGTTGTCTGGTGGGTCAGGGGTCAGGGCTGTGTATTAGACTCTCTCCTTTCCTCCTATAGAGTTGTCTGGTGGGTCAGGGGTCAGGGCTGTGTATTAATTAGACTCCTCTCCTCCTATAGAGTTGTCTGGTGGGTCAGGGGTCAGGGCTGTGTATTAATTAGACTCCTCTCCTCCTATAGAGTTGTCTGGTGGGTCAGGGGTCAGGGCTGTGTATTAGACTCTCTCCTTTCCTCCTATAGAGTTGTCTGGTGGGTCAGGGGTCAGGGCTGTGTATTATACTCTCTCCTCTCCTCCTATAGAGTTGTCTGGTGGGTCAGGGGTCAGGGCTGTGTGTTAGACTCTCTCCTTTCCTCCTATAGAGTTGTCTGGTGGGTCAGGGGTCAGGGCTGTGTATTAATTAGACTCCTCTCCTCCTATAGAGTTGTCTGGTGGGTCAGGGGTCAGGGCTGTGTATTAATTAGACTCCTCTCCTCCTATAGAGTTGTCTGGTGGGTCAGGGGTCAGGGCTGTGTATTAGACTCTCTCCTCTCCTCCTATAGAGTTGTCTGGTGGGTCAGGGGTCAGGGCTGTGTATTAGACTCTCTCCTCTCCTCCTATAGAGTTGTCTGGTGGGTCAGGGGTCAGGGCTGTGTATTAATTAGACTCCTCTCCTCCTATAGAGTTGTCTGGTGGGTCAGGGGTCAGGGCTGTGTATTAGACTCTCTCCTCTCCTCCTATAGAGTTGTCTGGTGGGTCAGGGGTCAGGGCTGTGTATTAGACTCTCTCCTCTCCTCCTATAGAGTTGTCTGGTGGGTCAGGGGTGACGGCTGTGTATTAATTAGACTCCTCTCCTCCTATAGAGTTGTCTGGTGGGTCAGGGGTCAGGGCTGTGTATTAATTAGACTCCTCTCCTCCTATAGAGTTGTCTGGTGGGTCAGGGGTCAGGGCTGTGTATTAATTAGACTCCTCTCCTCCTATAGAGTTGTCTGGTGGGTCAGGGGTCAGGGCTGTGTATTAGACTCTCTCCTCTCCTCCTATAGAGTTGTCTGGTGGGTCAGGGGTCAGGGCTGTGTATTAGACTCTCTCCTCTCCTCCTATAGAGTTGTCTGGTGGGTCAGGGATCAGGGCTGTGTATTAGACTCTCTCCTTTCCTCCTATAGAGTTGTCTGGTGGGTCAGGGGTCAGGGCTGTGTATTAGACTCTCTCCTCTCCTCCTATAGAGTTGTCTGGTGGGTCAGGGGTCAGGGCTGTGTATTAATTAGACTCCTCTCCTCCTATAGAGTTGTCTGGTGGGTCAAGGGTCAGGGCTGTGTATTAGACTCTCTCCTCTCCTCCTATAGAGTTGTCTGGTGGGTCAGGGGTCAGGGCTGTGTATTAGACTCTCTCCTCTCCTCCTATAGAGTTGTCTGGTGGGTCAGGGGTCAGGGCTGTGTATTAGACTCTCTCCTCTCCTCCTATAGAGTTGTCTGGTGGGTCAGGGGTCAGGGCTGTGTATTAGACTCTCTCCTCTCCTCCTATAGAGTTGTCTGGTGGGTTGGATCAGGGTGAAGGCTGTGATGTGGTGCGGAGTTGTGCCCCTGCGGAGGTGTGGATGAGACGTGACGTGCGGTCCCTGGCACGGAGGGCGAACAGCGAGGACAGTATTGAGATCATCAGCACCTCAGACTCCATCTTCCCCGACGACCTCATCTTCAACGCCATCACAGAGGAGGAGCCTGAGGAGCATGGAATCATGGGTAGTGTAATCCAGGAAGAGGAGGAGGAGGAGGCAGCAGGTGAGGACACGCCCATTCAGCAGCACAGCACCCTGGGTATTGTAGTTCACGAGGAGGAGGAGCACACTCGGCACCAGAGAATCCTGGGTAATATAGTCCAGACGGAGGGAAAGGAGGAGCTGGAGGACACTCCCACTCGGCTGCACAGCACCCTGGGTATTGAAGTCCGGGAATTGGAGGAGGAGAAGCCAGAGAGATGGGACACTCCGGCCCCCACGTCTGAGCCCCAGAGAACTCTGGGTAAGACTGTCTGTTTGTCCTCTTCAATAATAATAATGACATATCTGTCAAGAGAATTTTCAATCCCAATGATAATAACTAACAATAAGCCTTGACCAATCCCGAGGTTTGTAAGACCCTGGGTTTAATAATAATTAGGCAAAGACTCAGTTTATGCAAAAGGTTCGTACAGTTTATTCACGAGAGCTCTCTGAAGTCCATTATACAAAGACATCCATTTTATAATGCACATACCTCCACACAAACAGTAGATATCCTACACACATACATACACACGAACAGTAGGTGAATTGTATCCTTCCCCAGAGTTCTCACCACTGTTTATCACTACCCAGCGCTGTCAGTTCCATTCCCCCGAGATTACAGGAACCTTGAGAAGGACTCCCTGTCCTATCATACGTTTCTCAAAGTTCTAGCCAGGTCGGGTCAAACACAGTTGAATTGTTCTCTGTATTTTCTTCGACACACACATTTCTCTCCCTCCCATGTCTCTACTGAACCTTATTGGACGTTTATTAATCATTAATTGTACTACATAAACCAATAATCACTAATAGTTTCAGGGTGGAATACTTTAATCATTACCTTTTAAGCATATTAATCAATATCCCAGATTATTTTTTCCCAAGGTGTCTTACAACGTATTATCTGTTTTCTCTCTTAGTAACTGATATAGTTTCTGTCTCCAGTCCACCAGGTGTCAGTAGAGGGCTCCTCCCAGCAGTACGAGGGTCACCATGCCAACGGCGAGGTCAGAGGTCAGGCTGGGCGTGACAGCAGGCGGGTGGTGGTGCCTGACCTCCAGGTGAACTTTTCTATCCCCTTGAGGTTAGATGTTAGAGGTCGGGGGTCAGGGGGGCGGCGGTTGCTAGGCGACACCGCTTACAGGCTGAGTGTAGATGAGGCATCGGACTGTATGAGCAACATCAGCACCTCTCCATCTTCCTCTCTGCCCCCCACACATCTCCATGGCAACCACAGCGCTAGTAATCCGCGACGACATCAGCGCCAGAGGAGGAAGGCGGGTCCTGGAGCCCTCAAGTTCCTGCGGCAGAATTCCTTCTCCCAGAATGCCGTGTTCTGCCTGCTAAGTGGACGGCCGCTGGTGGTGATTGGTGGAGAGGAGGGTTCCGTGAGGAGGACGGTCACTGCCCTCTCGCTCTACCTGCCTTCACCTGGTCGCTATGGAGATGCTGTGCAGCCTTACCTGGCCACGCCCCTTCAGCTGACAGACCTGCTCACCTGGAGACTCATCGGAATCCACAGGTAAAAACAGAGCATCAAAACCCTGATGTATCATGGGTAAATTGTGACTGACTGAGCTACAAAGGATATTGAGTAGTGATTTATCAGGCCTTTATAGTCCGTTGTAATGTTGACCGTCCCCATTACTCTGCCTCCTATCCAAGTTCTAGATCAGGTATTTCCAAACTGGGGTATTGTGATGTCATTGTGGGGTATTGTGATGTCATTGTGGGGTATTGTGATGTCATTGTGGGGTATTGTGATGTTATTGTGGGGTATTGCGCAATGCCGTCGGGGGTACGCCAAATTAAAATGGGATTCACATTTTTAAAAACAATCCGTTTCTATTTTCCAACGGGGCTGACTATACATTTGAGTGAGTTCTTTTTTATTTTTCTTGCCTGAGTAGCCTCGTTTCACCGGCAAAATTCAAATTAAACCATTTGGTGTTCAGTGAAATAACAACACAATGTCAAATACAGGTATCCTAGTCAAATAATGAACATCCAATCACATTAACCGTTAACTCTCTTGCGGGAATTCCACTAACGGTCTGGATGGAGCCAAACGTAGCTGCTGCTCATGTTGGTATCTGTACTGATGGTGCAAAAAGCCAGGGAGACATAGTGGAGTGGTAACGCTGGTGCTCCCGACGCCACTGCAGCATCCACCGAGAGGCTCTCGTTGCCAAGGGAATGCCTGACAGCTTGAAAGACGTTTTGGACACCTCAGTGAAAATGGCTTTGTTAACCTCTCTGGGATATATGGGACGGCCAAAAGCCAGAGAAAATGCAGAGCGTCAAATTCAACTAAATGACTTTAAAAATCAAACTTCTATGAAATCACATATGCAAGATAGCAAATTAAACTACACTTGTTGCCAATATGTCAGATTTCAAAAAGGCTTTTCGGCGAAAGCAAACGATGCTATTATCTGAGGATAACACCTCCGTAACACCAAACGCAGAAATAAAATATAAAACATGCCATACCTTTGACGAGCTTCTTCTGTTGGCACTCCAATATGTCCCATAAACATCACAAATGGTCCTTTTTGTTTGATTAATTCCGTCAATATATATCCAAAATGTCCATTTATTTGGCGCGTTTGATCCAGAAAAACACCAGTTCCAACTTGCACAACGTCACTACAAAATATCTCAAAAGTTACCTGTAAACTTTGCCTAAACATTTCAAACTACTTTTGTAATACAACTTTAGGTATTTTTTAACGTAAATAATCGATAAAATTGAAGACGGGATGATCTGTGTTCAATACGGGAGGACAACAAACTGAAGCTAGCTTTCTGGTCACACGCCTCTACCTAACAGTAAACTTGAAGTCACCCTCGTTCAAGATGGCAGTACTTCTTCATTGCACAAAGGAAAAACCTCAACCAATTTCTAAAGACTGTTGACATCCAGTGGAAGCGATAGGAACTGCAAGAAGGTCCCTTAGACATCTGGATTCCCAATGAAACACCATTGAAAAAGAGTGACCTCTCGCCTGCTAAATATGTTCTGCTTATAGTCACAGACATGATTCAAACAGTTTTAGAAACTTCAGAGTGTTTTCTATCCAAATCTACTAATAATATGCATATCTTATCATCTGGGGATGAGTAGCAGGCAGTTGAATTTGGGCATTTCATTTCATCCGGACGTGAAAATACTGCCCCCTGTCACCAAGAAGTTAAAGCAAGGCCCCTGAACTCTTGTTCTAGAACACAAGTCGAAGTTCTAGAACACCATATAAATCACTTTCTGCACTATGCAATGATATGGGCAGCGACCATGTATCGCTTTCACAACATACAGAGAAGTGCGTTGGTTATCAACCGGCAAAGTATTGACACATTTTTTTGAATTGAGAGACGAGCTTATTTTTTTATTTACTGACCATCATTTTCACTTGTCTGACCGCTTGATGATGGCGAGTTTCTCGTATAGTGTGTGTGGCAGGCTTACTATGATGGCAAATAATAACATTTGACAGTGCGCTGACCCTGGTGCTAGAGGGGGTACAGCTGGAGGTTGAATGATTTGAAGGGGTACGGGACTAGGGGGTACAGCTGGAGGTTGAATGTTTGAAGGGGTACGGGTCTAGGGGGTACAGCTGGAGGTTGAATGTTTGAAGGGGTACTGAACTAGGGGGGTACAGCTGGAGGTTAAATGTTTAGGTTGAATGTTTGAAGGGGTACTGAACTAGGGGGTACAGCTGGAGGTTGAATGTTTAGGTTGAATGTTTGAAGGGGTACTGAACTAGGGGGTACAGCTGGAGGTTGAATGTTTGAAGGGGTACTGAACTAGGGGGTACAGCTGGAGGTTGAATGTTTAGGTTGAATGTTTGAAAGGGTACTGAACTAGGGGGTACAGCTGGAGGTTGAATGTTTAGGTTGAATGTTTGAAGGGGGTACGGCACTAGGGGGTACAGCTGGAGGTTGAATGTTTGAAGGGGTACTGGACTATAAAAAGTTTGGGAACCGCTGTTCTAGAACACAAGTCGAAGTTCTAGAACACCATATAAATCACTAAATAACTTCCATCTTTCTCCCCAGGACGTCTCCTACAGCTCCCAGCATGCTTCACTCTCTGGCTCGTTACGGACGGTACCTGGCCGTGCTGGACCTGGACCAGCGTACACTGAGAAGCCCCGCCTACCACGGACACCTCATTGGCCGGCTGGCCAACCCCCACACTCTGATAGGCTAGTGAAATTCTTAGTCTTTTTTTGTTGTTGATTTGTCTTGTACATAGTTACAACAGTTCACCTCAATGGTAGCTTCTGTGACAGGAGGGGGGGGGGTAGAGACGTGGTGACGGGAGGGGGGGGGGGTAGAGACGTGGTGACGGGAGGGGGGGGGGGGTAGAGACGTGGTGACGGGAGGGGGGGGGGGTAGAGACGTGGTGACGGGAGGGGGGGGGGTAGAGACGTGGTGACGGGAGGGGGGGGTAGAGACGTGGTGACGGGAGGGGGGGGGGGGGTAGAGACGTGGTGATGGGAGGGGGGGGTAGAGACGTGGTGACGGGAGGGGGGGGGGGGGGTAGAGACGTGGTGACGGGAGGGGGGGTAGAGACGTGGTGACGGGAGGGGGGGTAGAGACGTGGTGACAAGAGGGGGGGGGGGTAGAGTCGTGGACGGGAGGGGGGGGGGGTAGAGTCGTGGTGACGGGAGGGGGGGGGGGGTAGAGACGTGGTGACGGGAGGGGGGGGGGGGGTAGAGACGTGGTGACGGGAGGGGGGGGGGGGGTAGAGTCGTGGTGACGGGAGGGGGGGGTAGAGTCGTGGTGACGGGAGGGGGGGGGGTAGAGTCGTGGTGACGGGAGGGGGGGGTAGAGACGTGGTGACGGGAGGGGGGGGTAGAGACGTGGTGACGGGAGGGGGGGGTAGAGACGTGGTGACGGGAGGGGGGGGTAGAGACGTGGTACCGGGAGGGAGGGGTAGAGACGTGGTGACGGGAGGGGGGGGGTAGAGACGTGGTGACGGGAGGGGGGGGTAGAGTCGTGGTGACGGGAGGGGGGGGTAGAGTCGTGGTGACGGGAGGGAGGGGTAGAGTCGTGGTGACGGGAGGGAGGGGTAGAGTCGTGGTGACGGGAGGGGGGGGTAGAGTCGTGGTGACGGGAGGGGGGGGTAGAGACGTGGTGACGGGAGGGGGGGGGGTAGAGTCGTGGTGACGGGAGGGAGGGGTAGAGACGTGGTGACGGGAGGGGGGGGGGGGTAGAGACGTGGTGACGGGAGGTGGGGGTAGAGTCGTGGTGACGGGAGTGAGGGGTAGAGTCGTGGTGACGGGAGGGAGGGGTAGAGTCGTGGTGACGGGAGGGGGGGGTAGAGTCGTGGTGACGGGAGGGGGGGGGTAGAGTCGTGGTGACGGGAGGGGGGGGTAGAGACGTGGTGACGGGAGGGGGGGGTAGAGACGTGGTGACGGGAGTGGGGGGGTAGAGACGTGGTGACAGGAGGGGGGGGTAGAGACGTGGTGACGGGAGGGGGGGGTATAGACGTGGTGACGGGAGGGGGGTAGAGACGGGAGGGGGGGGTAGAGACGTGGTGACAGGAGGGGGGGGGGGTAGAGACGTGGTGACGGGAGGGGGGGGGGGGTAGAGACGTGGTGACGGGAGGGGGGGGGGGGTAGAGACGTGGTGACGGGAGGGGGGGGGGTAGAGACGTGGTGACGGGAGGGGGGGGTAGAGACGTGGTGACGGGAGGGGGGGGTAGAGTCGTGGTGACGGGAGGGGGGGAAAGAGTCGTGGTGACGGGAGGGGGGGGTAGAGTCGTGGTGACGGGAGGGGGGGGTAGAGACGTGGTGACGGGAGGGGGGGGGTAGAGTCGTGGTGACGGGACAGGGGGGTGGGGGGGTCTCTATGGGTAGTTACGAGTTGTCAAGTTGTAATTCAGTTGGGTGAAATTGGCTAATGGCCAACAAGCTGTGTCAACCATAATCCAAAACAACAGCTGTCATGCTCGTAAACAGATTATAGTGTTCCAAAACATATTATAATAGATAGATTAATAAATCATGCTTTGTTGCATTTAACTGCTGAAAATGCTGTTCTGGAGGTCATTTCCTTAGTAGGTGATGTCAGAGGTCAACATGTGGGAGCTGTCTCACCCAGCGATTCCCACTACTATTGACCAGTTGGAGGGGCGTTCCAGTGGATGTTTCTCCCAGGGATCTAAAATTCCCACTACTATTGACCAGTTGGAGGGGCGTTCCTGTGGATGTCTCTCCCAGGGATCTTAAATTCCCACTACTATTGACCAGTTGGAGGGGCGTTCCTGTGGATGTCTCTCCCAGGGATCTTAAATTCCCACTACTATTGACCAGTTGGAGGGGCGTTCCTGTGGATGTCTCTCCCAGGGATCTTACATTCCCACTACTATTGACCAGTTGGAGGGGCGTTCCAGTGGACGTCTCTCCCAGGGATCTTAAATTCCCACTACTATTGACCAGTTGGAGGGGCGTTCCAGTGGATGTCTCTCCCAGTCCAATGGGATCTTAAATTCCCACTACTATTGACCAGTTGGAGGGCGTTCCAGTGGATGTCTCTCCCAGGGATCTTAAATTCCCACTACTATTGACCAGTTGGAGGGCGTTCCAGTGGATGTCTCTCCAAGGGATCTTAAATTCCCACTACTATTGGCCAGTTGGAGGGGCGTTCCAGTGGATGTCTCTCCCAGTCCAATGGGATCTTAAATTCCCACTACTATTGACCAGTTGGAGGGGCTTTCCAGTGGGTGTCTCTCCCAGGGATCTTAATTCCCACTACTATTGACCAGTTGGAGGGGCTTTCCAGTGGGTGTCTCTCCCAGGGATCTTAATTCCCACTACTATTGACCAGTTGGAGGGGCTTTCCAGTGGATGTCTCTCCCAGGGATCTTAATTCCCACTACTATTGACCAGTTGGAGGGGCGTTCCAGTGGATGTCTCTCCCAGTCCAATGGGATCTTAAATTCCCACTACTATTGACCAGTTGGAGGGGCGTTCCTGTGGATGTCTCTCCCAGGGATCTTGCATTCCCACTACTATTGACCAGTTGGAGGGGCGTTCCAGTGGATGTCTCTCCCAGGGATCTTGCATTCCCACTACTATTGACCAGTTGGAGGGGCGTTCCTGTGGACGTCCAATGGGGTCTTAAATTCCTACTTCCACTTGGTTATGAACACAGCATTCTTGTCTTATGTCTTGACCTGCATCTTCCACTAAACTATTTGAATGTGTATCACAGTGTAAAATGTGTTGACTGTTTGTTTGTGTTTCTATGTCCAGGTCGTGGCAGCACCTACCTTCTCCACGTGGAGAGCTGCCTCGCTGAGCTGACCGCTAAGGCCTTCCTGTTCTCCTGTTCTCCTGACCTTTCAACTCTAACATCGGGTAGAGCTCAGAGTTCACCTGGGGGTCAGGCACCACCCATCTGCCACAGCCACTCGGACCTCCAGCTTCCCAGCCTCCCCGGGGAGGACGATGACTTCACGCTGACTCAGCGTCGCAGGGACTTCCTGTGTGGGCGGGGTTTCAGCGGGGAGGATGACCTCCGGGTGATGCACTTCCTGTCTGACCTCATCAAACAGCACCACGCAGGAAGTGGTCCTCCGGCCCTCCGCTTCTCCTACAGTGCCGTCCCTTTACATAGAAACACCACAACATAGATATACAGCCCTGTCCCTTTACATAGAAACACCACAACATAGATATACAGCCCTGTCCCTTTACATAGAAACACCACAACATAGATATACAGCCCTGTCCCTTTACATAGAAACACCACAACATAGATATACAGCCCTGTCCCTTTACATAGAAACACGACAACATAGATATACAGCCCTGTCCCTTTACATAGAAACACGACAACATAGATATACAGCCCTGTCCCTTTACATAGAAACACCACAACATAGATATACAGCCCTGTCCCTTTACATAGAAACACCACAACATAGATATACAGCCCTGTCCCTTTACATAGAAACACGACAACATAGATATACAGCCCTGTCCCTTTACATAGAAACACGACAACATAGATATACAGCCCTGTCCCTTTACATAGAAACACCACAACATAGATATACAGCCCTGTCCCTTTACATAGAAACACCACAACATAGATATAAAGCCCTGTCCCTTTACATAGAAACACCACAACATAGATATACAGCCCTGTTCCTTTACATAGAAACACCACAACATAGATATAAAGCCCTGTCCCTTTACATAGAAACACCACAACATAGATATACAGCCCTGTCCCTTTACATAGAAACACCACAACATAGATATACAGCCCTGTCCCTTTACATAGAAACACCACAACATAGATATACAGCCCTGTCCCTTTACATAGAAACACCACAACATAGATATACAGCCCTGTCCCTTTACATAGAAACACCACAACATAGATATAAAGCCCTGTCCCTTTACATAAACACCACAACATAGATATACAGCCCTGTCCCTTTACATAGAAACACCACAACATAGATATACAGCCCTGTCCCTTTACATAGAAACACCACAACATAGATATACAGCCCTGTCCCTTTACATAGAAACACCACAACATAGATATACAGCCCTGTCCCTTTACATAGAAACACCACAACATAGATACACAGCCCTGTCCCTTTACATAGAAACACCACAACATAGATATACAGCCCTGTCCCTTTACATAGAAACACCACAACATAGATATACAGCCCTGTCCCTTTACATAGAAACACCACAACATAGATATACAGCCCTGTCCCTTTACATACAAAACACCACAACATAGATATACAGCCCTGTCCCTTTGCATAACTAAAGCATTTCTTCCATACTGTATCCTGTCTATACTGTGAAAGGAGAGAGCCAGAGCCTGTTCCCTATATAGTGCACTACATACTAGTAGTGTACTATGTAGGGAATAGTGAGCTGTTTGGGAAGGACCCCTGTGTATGTGAATGGTTCTGTTGCTGAATGTAATCAATGTAAACATAACGTGACACAGCTCTACCTCCAACACTACCTAACCCCCCCCCCCCAACACCACCTAAAAACCCCCCTCCAACACCACCTAAACCCCCCCCCCAACACCACCTAAAAACCCCCCTCCAACACCACCTAACCCCCCTCCAACACCACCTAAACACCCCCCCCCCCCAACCCCACCTAAACACCCCCCCCCCCCCCTCCAACACCACCTAACCCCCCCCCTCCAACACCACCTAAACCCCCCCCCAACACCACCACCTAAACCCCCCCCAACACCACCTAAACAACCCCCCCTTCCAACACCACCTAAACCCCCCCCTCCAACACCACCTAAACCCCCCCCTCCAACACCACCTAAACACCCCCCCCTCCAACACCACCTAAACACCCCCCTCCAACACCACCTAAACACCCCCCTCCAACACCACCTAAACACCCCCCCCTCCAACACCACCTAAACACCCCCCCCTCCAACACCACCTAAACACCCCCCTCCAACACCACCTAAACACCCCCCTCCAACACCACCTAAACACCCCCCTCCAACACCACCTAAACACCCCCCCCTCCAACACCACCTAAACACCCCCCTCCAACACCACCTAAACACCCCCCTCCAACACCACCTAAACACCCCCCCCTCCAACACCACCTAAACACCCCCCCCTCCAACACCACCTAAACACCCCCCTCCAACACCACCTAAACACCCCCCTCCAACACCACCTAAACCCACTCCTCCAACACCACCTAAACCCCCCCCTCCAACACCACCTAAACACCCCCCCCTCCAACACCACCTAAACACCCCCCCCCCCCCCCCCGGTCCCCTGTTATGTTGGTGTCGTCTAGCAGATCTGATAGAATCTAGTCCTTCATTTACCCCCCCCCCCCCAACACCACCTAAAAACCCCCCTCCAACACCACCTAAACCCCCCCCCCAACACCACCTAAAAACCCCCCTCCAACACCACCTAACCCCCCTCCAACACCACCTAAACACCCCCCCCCCCCCCCCCAACACCACCTAAACACCCCCCCCCTCCAACACCACCTAACCCCCCCCTCCAACACCACCTAAACCCCCCCCAACACCACCACCTAAACCCCCCCCAACACCACCTAAACAACCCCCCCTTCCAACACCACCTAAACCCCCCCTCCAACACCACCTAAACCCCCCCTCCAACACCACCTAAACACCCCCCTCCAACACCACCTAAACACCCCCCTCCAACACCACCTAAACACCCCCCTCCAACACCACCTAAACACCCCCCCCTCCAACACCACCTAAACACCCCCCCCTCCAACACCACCTAAACACCCCCCCTCCAACACCACCTAAACACCCCCCTCCAACACCACCTAAACCCCCCCCTCCAACACCACCTAAACACCCCCCCCTCCAACACCACCTAAACACCCCCCCCCCCCCCCCCCCCCCCCTGTTATGTTGGTGTCGTCTAGCAGATCTGATAGAATCTAGTCCTTCATTTACCCCCCCCCCCATCACCTTCACAAACTGTCATGTAATGGTCATTGGTGTGTTAATGCAGTGTACTTTTGTGTGCCATGGAAAAATAATTTATTAAAGATTGACATTAGACATGTTTCAACTTGGTGCTAACATGTGTCCTGCCCTTGGTTTGAAAGGCCATGTTTCATGAATGAATTCTCTGTCGTTTTCGACTTTCACACAATACATACTTTTGTCAAGGTGGATACCACATCTTAAGGTCCATATCGATATGTATTACTTTAGAATTAAATCAATCTTTTTGTCTCAGGGGTTGTAGAATTTCAGACCATACATATATTTTGGAACGGTGGTTCCAACATCAGTGTCAAAATTTGATGTTCGGTATCAATATTTTTTTTCTTCTTTTTGGACATTTTTACAAGAAGGGCCTCGTTAGCGCAGTAGGTAGCGCGTCAGTCTCATAATCTGAAGGTCGTGAGTTCGATCCTCACACGGGGCAGCAAAGCTTTTAAAAAGAGTGTTGGCTGAAGATGAAGTGAAAATTAATTCACTGTCTTTCTGGACTTTCACACAATACATACTTTTGTCAAGGTGGATACCTCATCTTAAGGTCCATATCGATATGTATTACTTTAGAATGAAATCAATCTTTTTGTCTCAGGGGTTGTAGAATTTCAGACCATACATATATTTTGGAACGGTGGTTCCAACATCAGTGTCAAAATTTGATGTTCGGTATCAATATTTTTTTTTGTTCTTCTTGGACATTTTTACATGAAGGGCATCGTTAGCGCAGTAGGTAGCGCGTCAGTCTCATAATCTGAAGGTCGTGAGTTCGATCCTCACACGGGGCAGCAAAGCTTTTAAAAAGACAGTGTTGGATGAAGTGAAAATTAATTCTCTGTCGTTCTGGACTTTCACACAATACATACTTTTGTCAAGGTGGATACCACATCTTAAGGTCCATATCGATATGTATTACTTTAGAATGAAATCAATCTTTTTGTCTCAGGGGTTGTAGAATTTCAGACCATACATATATTTTGGCACGGTGGTTTCAAAAATTTGATGTTCGGTATCAATATTTTTTTTTCTTCTTTTTGGACATTTTTGCAAGAAGGGCCTCGTTAGCGCAGTAGGTAGCGCGTCAGTCTCATAATCTGAAGGTCGTGAGTTCGATCCTCACACGGGGCAGCAAAGCTTTTAAAAAGAGTGTTGGCTGAAGATGAAGTGAAAATTAATTCACTGTCTTTCTGGACTTTCACACAATACATACTTTTGTCAAGGTGGATACCTCATCTTAAGGTCCATATCGATATGTATTACTTTAGAATGAAATCAATCTTTTTGTCTCAGGGGTTGTAGAATTTCAGACCATACATATATTTTGGAACGGTGGTTCCAACATCAGTGTCAAAATTTGATGTTCGGTATCAATATTTTTTTTTGTTCTTCTTGGACATTTTTACATGAAGGGCCTCGTTAGCGCAGTAGGTAGCGCGTTAGTCTCATAATCTGAAGGTCGTGAGTTCGATCCTCACACGGGGCAGCAAAGCTTTTAAAAAGACAGTGTTGGATGAAGTGAAAATTAATTCTCTGTCGTTCTGGACTTTCACACAATACATACTTTTGTCAAGGTGGATACCACATCTTAAGGTCCATATCGATATGTATTACTTTAGAATGAAATCAATCTTTTTGTCTCAGGGGTTGTAGAATTTCAGACCATACATATATTTTGGAAAGGTGGTTTCAACATCAGTGTCAAAATTTGATGTTCGGTATCAATATTTTTTTTTCTTCTTTTTGGACATTTTTGCAAGAAGGGCCTCGTTAGCGCAGTAGGTAGCGTGTCAGTCTCATAATCTGAAGGTCGTGAGTTCGATCCTCACACGGGGCAGCAAAGCTTTTAAAAAGAGTGTTGGCTGAAGATGAAGTGAAAATTAATTCACTGTCGTTCTGGACTTTCACACAATACATACTTTTGTCAAGGTGGATACCACATCTTAAGGTCCATATCGATATGTATTACTTTAGAATGAAATCTATCTTTTTGTCTCAGGGGTTGTAGAATTTCAGACCATACATATATTTTGGCACGGTGGTTTCAAAAATTTGATGTTCGGTATCAATATTTTTTTTTCTTCTTTTTGGACATTTTTACAAGAAGGGCCTCGTTAGCGCAGTAGGTAGCGCGTCAGTCTCATAATCTGAAGGTCGTGAGTTCGATCCTCACACGGGGCAGCAAAGCTTTTAAAAAGACAGTGTTGGATGAAGTGAAAATTAATTCTCTGTCGTTCTGGACTTTCACACAATACATACTTTTGTCAAGGTGGATACCACATCTTAAGGTCCATATCGATATGTATTACTTTAGAATGAAATCAATCTTTTTGTCTCAGGGGTTGTAGAATTTCAGACCATACATATATTTTGGAACGGTGGTTTCAACATCAGTGTCAAAATTTGATGTTCGGTATCAATATTTTTTTTTCTTCTTTTTGGACATTTTTGCAAGAAGGGCCTCGTTAGCGCAGTAGGTAGCGCGTCAGTCTCATAATCTGAAGGTCGTGAGTTCGATCCTCACACGGGGCAGCAAAGCTTTTAAAAAGAGTGTTGGCTGAAGATGAAGTGAAAATTAATTCACATTTTTGCAAGAAGGGCCTCGTTAGCGCAGTAGGTAGCGCGTCAGTCTCATAATCTGAAGGTCGTCAAAATTTGTCACACGGGGCAGCAAAGCTTTTAAAAAGAGTGTTGGCTGAAGATGAAGTGAAAATTAATTCACTTTCTGGACTTTCACACAATACATACTTTTGTCAAGGTGGATACCTCATCTTAAGGTCCATATCGATATGTATTACTTTAGAATGAAATCAATCTTTTTGTCTCAGGGGTTGTAGAATTTCAGACCATACATATATTTTGGAACGGTGGTTCCAACATCAGTGTCAAAATTTGATGTTCGGTATCAATATTTTTTTTTGTTCTTCTTGGACATTTTTACGTGAAGGGCCTCGTTAGCGCAGTAGGTAGCGTGTCAGTCTCATAATCTGAAGGTCGTGAGTTCGATCCTCACACGGGGCAGCAAAGCTTTTAAAAAAAACGTGTTGGCTGAAGTGAAAATTAATTTTCTGTCGTTCTGGACTTTCACACAATACATACTTTTGTCAAGGTGGATACCACATCTTAAGGTCCATATCGATATGTATTACTTTACAATGAAATCAATCTTTTTGTCTCAGGGGTTGTAGAATTTCAGACCATACATATATTTTGGCACGGTGGTTTCAACATCAGTGTCAAAATTTGATGTTCGGAATCAATAATTTTTTTTCTTCTTTTTGGACATTTTTGCAAGAAGGTCCTCGTTAGCGCAGTAGGTAGCGCGTCAGTCTCATAATCTGAAGGTCGTGAGTTCGATCCTCACACGGGGCAGCAAACGTTTTTAAAGGAGTGTTGGCTGAAGATGAAGTGAAAATTAATTCACTGTCGTTCTGGACTTTCACACAATACATACTTTTGTCAAGGTGGATACCACATCTTAAGGTCCATATCGATATGTATTACTTTAGAATGAAATCTATCTTTTTGTCTCAGGGGTTGTAGAATTTCAGACCATACCTATATTTTGGCACGGTGGTTTCAACATCAGTGTCAAAATTTGATGAAGTGAAAATTAATTGTATCAATACATACTTTTGTCAAGGTGGATACCACATCTTAAGGTCCATATCGATATGTATTTTTGGAAATCATCTTTTTGTCTCAGGGGTTGTAGAAAGACCATACCTATATTTTGGCACGGTGGTTTCAACATCAGTGTCAAAATTTGATGTTCGGTATCAATATTTTTTTTTCTTATTTTTGGACATTTTTTAAAGAAGGGCCTCGTTAGCCCAGTAGGTAGCGCGTCAGTCTCATAATCTGAAGGTCGTGAGTTCGATCCTCACACGGGGCAGCAAAGCTTTTAAAAAAACGTGTTGGCTGAAGTGAAAATTAATTTTCTGTCGTTCTGGACTTTCACACAATACGTACTTTTGTCAAGGTGGATGCCACATCTTAAGGTCCATATCGATATGTATTACTTTAGAATGAAATCTATCTTTTTGTCTCAGGGGTTGTAGAATTTCAGACCATACATATATTTTGGAACGGTGGTTTCAACATCAGTGTCAAAATTTGATGTTCGGTATCAATATTTTTTTTTCTTCTTTTTGGACATTTTTACATGAAGGGCCTCGTTAGTAGGTAGCGCATCAGTCTCATAATCTGAAGGTCGTGAGTTCGATCCTCACACGGGGCATTAAAGCATTTAAAAAGAGTGTTGGCTGAAGATGAAGTGAAAATTAGTTCACTGTCGTTTTGGACTTTCACACAATACATACTTTTGTCAAGGTGGATACCACATCTTAAGGTCCATATCGATATGTATTACTTTAGAATGAAATCTATCTTTTGTCTCAGGGGTTGTAGAATTTCAGACCATACATATAATTTGGAACGGTGGTTTCAACATCAGTGTCAAAATTTGATGTTCGGTATCAATATTTTTTTTAGTTTTTTTTGGACATTTTTACATGAAGGGCCTCGTTAGCGCAGTAGGTAGCGTGTCAGTCTCATAATCTGAAGGTCGTGAGTTCGATCCTCACACGGGGCAGCAAAGCTTTTAAAAAGACAGTGTTGGCTGAAGTGAAAATTAATTCGCTGTCGTTTTGGACTTTCACACAATACATACTTTTGTCAAGGTGGATACCACATCTTAAGGTCCATATCGATATGTATTACTTTAGAATGAAATCAATCTTTTTGTCTCAGGGGTTGTAGAATTTCAGACCATACATATATTTTGGAACGGTGGTTCCAACATCAGTGTCAAAATTTGATGTTCGGTATCAATATTTTTTTTTCTTCTTTTTGGATATTTTTGCAAGAAGGGCCTCGTTAGCGCAGTAGGTAGCGCGTCAGTCTCATAACCTGAAGGTCGTTAGTTCGATCCTCACACGGGGCAGCAAAGCTTTTAAAAAAAACGTGTTGGCTGAAGTGAAAATTAATTTTCTGTCGTTCTGGACTTTCACACAATACTTTTGTCAAGGTGGATACCACATCTTAAGGTCCATATCGATATGTATTACTTTACAATGAAATCAATCTTTTTGTCTCAGGGGTTGTAGAATTTCAGACCATACATATATTTTGGCACGGTGGTTTCAACATCAGTGTCAAAATTTGATGTTCGGTATCAATATTTTTTTTTCTTCTTTTTGGACATTTATGCAAGAAGGGCCTCGTTAGCGCAGTAGGTAGCGCGTTAGTCTCATAATCTGAAGGTCGTGAGTTCGATCCTCACACGTGGCAGCAAAAGCATTTAAAAAGACAGTGTTGGCTGAAGATGAAGTGAAAATTCATTCACTGTCGTTCTGGACTTTCACACAATACATACTTTTGTCAAGGTGGATACCACATCTTAAGGTCCATATCGATATGTATTACTTTAGAATGAAATCAATCTTTTTGTCTCAGGGGTTGTAGAATTTCAGACCATACATATATTTTGGCACGGTGGTTTCAACATCAGTGTCAAAATTTGATGTTCGGAATCAATCATTTTTTTTCTTCTTTTTGGACATTTTTGCAAGAAGGTCCTCGTTAGCGCAGTAGGTAGCGCGTCAGTCTCATAATCTGAAGGTCGTGAGTTTGATCCTCACACGGGGCAGCAAACGTTTTTAAAGGAGTGTTGGCTGAAGATGAAGTGAAAATTAATTCACTGTCGTTCTGGACTTTCACACAATACATACTTTTGTCAAGGTGGATACCACATCTTAAGGTCCATATCGATATGTATTACTTTAGAATGAAATCAATCTTTTTGTCTCAGGGGTTGTAGAATTTCAGACCATACCTATATTTTGGCACGGTGGTTTCAACATCAGTGTCAAAATTTGATGTTCGGTATCAATATTTTTTTTTCTTATTTTTTGACTTTTTTGAAAGAAGGGCCTCGTTAGCGCAGTAGGTAGCGCGTCAGTCTCATAATCTGAAGGTCGTGAGTTCGATCCTCACACGGGGCAGCAAAGCTTTTAAAAAAACGTGTTGGCTGAAGTGAAAATTAATTTTCTGTCGTTCTGGACTTTCACACAATACGTACTTTTGTCAAGGTGGATGCCACATCTTAAGGTCCATATCGATATGTATTACTTTAGAATGAAATCTATCTTTTTGTCTCAGGGGTTGTAGAATTTCAGACCATACATATATTTTGGAACGGTGGTTTCAACATCAGTGTCAAAATTTGATGTTCGGTATCAATATTTTTTTTTCTTCTTTTTGGACATTTTTACATGAAGGGCCTCGTTAGTAGGTAGCGCATCAGTCTCATAATCTGAAGGTCGTGAGTTCGATCCTCACACGGGGCATTAAAGCATTTAAAAAGAGTGTTGGCTGAAGATGAAGTGAAAATTAGTTCACTGTCGTTTTGGACTTTCACACAATACATACTTTTGTCAAGGTGGATACCACATCTTAAGGTCCATATCGATATGTATTACTTTAGAATGAAATCTATCTTTTGTCTCAGGGGTTGTAGAATTTCAGACCATACATATATTTTGGCACGGTGGTTTCAACATCAGTGTCAAAATTTGATGTTCGGTATCAATATTTTTTTTTCTTATTTTTGGACACTTTTGAAAGAAGGGCCTCGTTAGCGCAGTAGGTAGCGCATCAGTCTCATAATCTGAAGGTTGTGAGTTCGATCCTCACACGGGGCAGCAAAGCTTTTAAAAAAACAGTGTTGGCTGAAGTGAAAATTAATTTTCTGTCGTTCTGGACTTTCACACAATACGTACTTTTGTCAAGGTGGATGCCACATCTTAAGGTCCATATCGATATGTATTACTTTAGAATGAAATCAATCTTTTTGTCTCAGGGGTTGTAGAATTTCAGACCATACATATATTTTGGAACGGTGGTTTCAACATCAGTGTCAAAATTTGATGTTCGGTATCAATATTTTTTTTTCTTCTTTTTCGACAGTTTTACATGAAGGGCCTCGTTAGTAGGTAGCGCATCAGTCTCATAATCTGAAGGTCGTGAGTTCGATCCTCACACGGGGCAGCAAAGCTTTTAAAAAGAGTGTTGGCTGAAGGTGAAAATGAATTCACTGTCGTTCTGGACTTTCACACAATACATACTTTTGTCAAGGTGGATACCACATCTTAAGGTCCATATCGATATGTATTACTTTAGAATGAAATCAATCTTTTTGTCTCAGGGGTTGTAGAATTTCAGACCATACATATATTTTGGCAAGGTGGTTTCAAAAATTTGATGTTCGGTATCAATATTTTTTTTTCTTCTTTTTGGACATTTTTACAAGAAGTGCCTCGTTAGCCCAGTAGGTAGCGCGTCAGGCTCATAATCTGAAGGTCGTGAGTTCGATCCTCACACGGGGCAGCAAAGCTTTTAAAAAGAGTGTTGGCTGAAGATGAAGTGAAAATTAGTTCACTGTCGTTTTGGACTTTCACACAATACATACTTTTGTCAAAGTGGATACCACATCTTAAGATCCATATCGATATGTATTACTTTAGAATGAAATCAATCTTTTTGTCTCAGGGGTTGTAGAATTTCAGACCATACATATATTTTGGCACGGTGGTTTCAACATCAGTGTCAAAATTTGATGTTCGGTATCAATATTTTTTTTTCTTATTTTTGGACACTTTTGGAAGAAGGGCCTCGTTAGCACAGTAGGTAGCGCGTCAGTCTCATAATCTGAAGGTCGTGAGTTCGATCCTCACACGGGGCAGCAAAGCTTTTAAAAAGAGTGTTGGCTGAAGGTGAAAATGAATTCACTGTCGTTCTGGATTTTCACACAATACATACTTTTGTCAAGGTGGATACCACATCTTAAGGTCCATATCGATATGTATTACTTTAGAATGAAATCAATCTTTTTGTCTCAGGGGTTGTAGAATTTCAGACCATACATATATTTTGGCAAGGTGGTTTCAAAAATTTGATGTTCGGTATCAATATTTTTTTTTCTTCTTTTTGGAGATTTTTGCATGAAGGTCCTCGTTAGCGCAGTAGGTAGCGCGTCGGTCTCATTATCTGAAGGTCGTGAGTTCGATCCTCAAACGGGGCAGCAAAGCTTTTAAAAAAACAGTGTTGGCTGAAGTGAAAATTAATTTTCTGTCGTTCTGGACTTTCACACAATACGTACTTTTGTTAAGGTGGATGCCACATCTTAAGGTCCATATCGATATGTATTACTTTAGAATGAAATCTATCTTTTTGTCTCAGGGGTTGTAGAATTTCAGACCATACATATATTTTGGAACGGTGGTTTCAACATCAGTGTCAAAATTTGATGTTCGGTATCAATATTTTTTTTCTTCTTTTTGGACATTTTTACATGAAGGGCCTCGTTAGTAGGTAGCGCATCAGTCTCATAATCTGAAGGTCGTGAGTTCGATCCTCACACGGGGCATTAAAGCATTTAAAAAGAGTGTTGGCTGAAGATGAAGTGAAAATTAGTTCACTGTCGTTTTGGACTTTCACACAATACATACTTTTGTCAAGGTGGATACCACATCTTAAGGTCCATATCGATATGTATTACTTTAGAATGAAATCTATCTTTTGTCTCAGGGGTTGTAGAATTTCAGACCATACATATATTTTGGCACGGTGGTTTCAACATCAGTGTCAAAATTTGATGTTCGGTATCAATATTTTTTTTTCTTATTTTTGGACACTTTTGAAAGAAGGGCCTCGTTAGCGCAGTAGGTAGCGCATCAGTCTCATAATCTGAAGGTTGTGAGTTCGATCCTCACACGGGGCAGCAAAGCTTTTAAAAAAACAGTGTTGGCTGAAGTGAAAATTAATTTTCTGTCGTTCTGGACTTTCACACAATACGTACTTTTGTCAAGGTGGATGCCACATCTTAAGGTCCATATCGATATGTATTACTTTAGAATGAAATCAATCTTTTTGTCTCAGGGGTTGTAGAATTTCAGACCATACATATATTTTGGAACGGTGGTTTCAACATCAGTGTCAAAATTTGATGTTCGGTATCAATATTTTTTTTTCTTCTTTTTCGACAGTTTTACATGAAGGGCCTCGTTAGTAGGTAGCGCATCAGTCTCATAATCTGAAGGTCGTGAGTTCGATCCTCACACGGGGCAGCAAAGCTTTTAAAAAGAGTGTTGGCTGAAGGTGAAAATGAATTCACTGTCGTTCTGGACTTTCACACAATACATACTTTTGTCAAGGTGGATACCACATCTTAAGGTCCATATCGATATGTATTACTTTAGAATGAAATCAATCTTTTTGTCTCAGGGGTTGTAGAATTTCAGACCATACATATATTTTGGCAAGGTGGTTTCAAAAATTTGATGTTCGGTATCAATATTTTTTTTTCTTCTTTTTGGACATTTTTACAAGAAGGGCCTCGTTAGCCCAGTAGGTAGCGCGTCAGGCTCATAATCTGAAGGTCGTGAGTTCGATCCTCACACGGGGCAGCAAAGCTTTTAAAAAGAGTGTTGGCTGAAGATGAAGTGAAAATTAGTTCACTGTCGTTTTGGACTTTCACACAATACATACTTTTGTCAAAGTGGATACCACATCTTAAGATCCATATCGATATGTATTACTTTAGAATGAAATCAATCTTTTTGTCTCAGGGGTTGTAGAATTTCAGACCATACATATATTTTGGCACGGTGGTTTCAACATCAGTGTCAAAATTTGATGTTCGGTATCAATATTTTTTTTTCTTATTTTTGGACACTTTTGAAAGAAGGGCCTCGTTAGCGCAGTAGGTAGCGCGTCAGTCTCATAATCTGAAGGTCGTGAGTTCGATCCTCACACGGGGCAGCAAAGCTTTTAAAAAGAGTGTTGGCTGAAGGTGAAAATGAATTCACTGTCGTTCTGGACTTTCACACAATACATACTTTTGTCAAGGTGGATACCACATCTTAAGGTCCATATCGATATGTATTACTTTAGAATGAAATCAATCTTTTTGTCTCAGGGGTTGTAGAATTTCAGACCATACATATATTTTGGAACGGTGGTTTCAACATCAGTGTCAAAATTTGATGTTCGGTATCAATATTTTTTTTTCTTCTTTTTGGACATTTTTACATGAAGGGCCTCGTTAGTAGGTAGCGCATCAGTCTCATAATCTGAAGGTCGTGAGTTCGATCCTCACACGGGGCAGCAAAGCTTTTAAAAAGAGTGTTGGCTGAAGGTGAAAATGAATTCACTGTCGTTCTGGACTTTCACACAATACATACTTTTGTCAAGGTGGATACCACATCTTAAGGTCCATATCGATATGTATTACTTTAGAATGAAATCAATCTTTTTGTCTCAGGGGTTGTAGAATTTCAGACCATACATATATTTTGGCAAGGTGGTTTCAAAAATTTGATGTTCGGTATCAATATTTTTTTTTCTTCTTTTTGGACATTTTTACAAGAAGGGCCTCGTTAGCCCAGTAGGTAGCGCGTCAGGCTCATAATCTGAAGGTCGTGAGTTCGATCCTCACACGGGGAAGCAAAGCTTTTAAAAAGAGTGTTGGCTGAAGATGAAGTGAAAATTAGTTCACTGTCGTTTTGGACTTTCACACAATACATACTTTTGTCAAAGTGGATACCACATCTTAAGATCCATATCGATATGTATTACTTTAGAATGAAATCAATCTTTTTGTCTCAGGGGTTGTAGAATTTCAGACCATACATATATTTTGGCACGGTGGTTTCAACATCAGTGTCAAAATTTGATGTTCGGTATCAATATTTTTTTTTCTTATTTTTGGACACTTTTGAAAGAAGGGCCTCGTTAGCGCAGTAGGTAGCGCGTCAGTCTCATAATCTGAAGGTCGTGAGTTCGATCCTCACACGGGGCAGCAAAGCTTTTAAAAAGAGTGTTGGCTGAAGGTGAAAATGAATTCACTGTCGTTCTGGACTTTCACACAATACATACTTTTGTCAAGGTGGATACCACATCTTAAGGTCCATATCGATATGTATTACTTTAGAATGAAATCAATATTTTTGTCTCAGGGGTTGTAGAATTTCAGACCATACATATATTTTGGAACGGTGGTTTCAACATCAGTGTCAAAATTTGATGTTCGGTATCAATATTTTTTTTTCTTCTTTTTGGACATTTTTACATGAAGGGCCTCGTTAGTAGGTAGCGCATCAGTCTCATAATCTGAAGGTCGTGAGTTCGATCCTCACACGGGGCAGCAAACCTTTTAAAAAGAGTGTTGGCTGAAGATGAAGTGAAAATGAATTCTCTGTCGTTCTGGACTTTCACACAATACATACTTTTGTCAAGGTGGATATCTTAAGGTCCAGGGCCTCGTTAGCGCAGTAGGTAGCGTGTCAGTCTCATAATCTGAAGGTCGTGAGTTCGATCCTCACACGGGGCATTAAAGCTTTTAAAAAGAGTGTTGGCTGAAGATGATGTGAAAATTAATTTTCTGTCGTTCTGGACTTTCACACAATACGTACTTTTGTCAAGGTGGATGCCACATCTTAAGGTCCATATCGATATGTATTACTTTAGAATGAAATCTATCTTTTTGTCTCAGGGGTTGTAGAATTTCAGACCATACATATATTTTGGAACGGTGGTTTCAACATCAGTGTCAAAATTTGATGTTCGGTATCAATATTTTTTTTTCTTCTTTTTGGACATTTTTACATGAAGGGCCTCGTTAGTAGGTAGCGCATCAGTCTCATAATCTGAAGGTCGTGAGTTCGATCCTCACACGGGGCATTAAAGCATTTAAAAAGAGTGTTGGCTGAAGATGAAGTGAAAATTAGTTCACTGTCGTTTTGGACTTTCACACAATACATACTTTTGTCAAGGTGGATACCACATCTTAAGGTCCATATCGATATGTATTACTTTAGAATGAAATCTATCTTTTGTCTCAGGGGTTGTAGAATTTCAGACCATACATATATTTTGGCACGGTGGTTTCAACATCAGTGTCAAAATTTGATGTTCGGTATCAATATTTTTTTTTCTTATTTTTGGACACTTTTGAAAGAAGGGCCTCGTTAGCGCAGTAGGTAGCGCATCAGTCTCATAATCTGAAGGTTGTGAGTTCGATCCTCACACGGGGCAGCAAAGCTTTTAAAAAAACAGTGTTGGCTGAAGTGAAAATTAATTTTCTGTCGTTCTGGACTTTCACACAATACGTACTTTTGTCAAGGTGGATGCCACATCTTAAGGTCCATATCGATATGTATTACTTTAGAATGAAATCAATCTTTTTGTCTCAGGGGTTGTAGAATTTCAGACCATACATATATTTTGGAACGGTGGTTTCAACATCAGTGTCAAAATTTGATGTTCGGTATCAATATTTTTTTTTCTTCTTTTTCGACAGTTTTACATGAAGGGCCTCGTTAGTAGGTAGCGCATCAGTCTCATAATCTGAAGGTCGTGAGTTCGATCCTCACACGGGGCAGCAAAGCTTTTAAAAAGAGTGTTGGCTGAAGGTGAAAATGAATTCACTGTCGTTCTGGACTTTCACACAATACATACTTTTGTCAAGGTGGATACCACATCTTAAGGTCCATATCGATATGTATTACTTTAGAATGAAATCAATCTTTTTGTCTCAGGGGTTGTAGAATTTCAGACCATACATATATTTTGGCAAGGTGGTTTCAAAAATTTGATGTTCGGTAT
This sequence comes from Oncorhynchus clarkii lewisi, assembly GCF_045791955.1. Taxonomy (NCBI): domain Eukaryota; kingdom Metazoa; phylum Chordata; class Actinopteri; order Salmoniformes; family Salmonidae; genus Oncorhynchus; species Oncorhynchus clarkii. The sequence goes on from NC_092163.1 coordinate 704,080, forward strand.
CAATATTTTTTTTTCTTCTTTTTGGACATTTTTACAAGAAGTGCCTCGTTAGCCCAGTAGGTAGCGCGTCAGGCTCATAATCTGAAGGTTGTGAGTTCGATCCTCACACGGGGCAGCAAAGCTTTTAAAAAGAGTGTTGGCTGAAGATGAAGTGAAAATTAGTTCACTGTCGTTTTGGACTTTCACACAATACATACTTTTGTCAAAGTGGATACCACATCTTAAGATCCATATCGATATGTATTACTTTAGAATGAAATCAATCTTTTTGTCTCAGGGGTTGTAGAATTTCAGACCATACATATATTTTGGCACGGTGGTTTCAACATCAGTGTCAAAATTTGATGTTCGGTATCAATATTTTTTTTTCTTATTTTTGGACACTTTTGGAAGAAGGGCCTCGTTAGCACAGTAGGTAGCGCGTCAGTCTCATAATCTGAAGGTCGTGAGTTCGATCCTCACACGGGGCAGCAAAGCTTTTAAAAAGAGTGTTGGCTGAAGGTGAAAATGAATTCACTGTCGTTCTGGATTTTCACACAATACATACTTTTGTCAAGGTGGATACCACATCTTAAGGTCCATATCGATATGTATTACTTTAGAATGAAATCAATCTTTTTGTCTCAGGGGTTGTAGAATTTCAGACCATACATATATTTTGGCAAGGTGGTTTCAAAAATTTGATGTTCGGTATCAATATTTTTTTTTCTTCTTTTTGGAGATTTTTGCATGAAGGTCCTCGTTAGCGCAGTAGGTAGCGCGTCGGTCTCATTATCTGAAGGTCGTGAGTTCGATCCTCAAACGGGGCAGCAAAGCTTTTAAAAAAACAGTGTTGGCTGAAGTGAAAATTAATTTTCTGTCGTTCTGGACTTTCACACAATACGTACTTTTGTTAAGGTGGATGCCACATCTTAAGGTCCATATCGATATGTATTACTTTAGAATGAAATCTATCTTTTTGTCTCAGGGGTTGTAGAATTTCAGACCATACATATATTTTGGAACGGTGGTTTCAACATCAGTGTCAAAATTTGATGTTCGGTATCAATATTTTTTTTCTTCTTTTTGGACATTTTTACATGAAGGGCCTCGTTAGTAGGTAGCGCATCAGTCTCATAATCTGAAGGTCGTGAGTTCGATCCTCACACGGGGCATTAAAGCATTTAAAAAGAGTGTTGGCTGAAGATGAAGTGAAAATTAGTTCACTGTCGTTTTGGACTTTCACACAATACATACTTTTGTCAAGGTGGATACCACATCTTAAGGTCCATATCGATATGTATTACTTTAGAATGAAATCTATCTTTTGTCTCAGGGGTTGTAGAATTTCAGACCATACATATATTTTGGCACGGTGGTTTCAACATCAGTGTCAAAATTTGATGTTCGGTATCAATATTTTTTTTTCTTATTTTTGGACACTTTTGAAAGAAGGGCCTCGTTAGCGCAGTAGGTAGCGCATCAGTCTCATAATCTGAAGGTTGTGAGTTCGATCCTCACACGGGGCAGCAAAGCTTTTAAAAAAACAGTGTTGGCTGAAGTGAAAATTAATTTTCTGTCGTTCTGGACTTTCACACAATACGTACTTTTGTCAAGGTGGATGCCACATCTTAAGGTCCATATCGATATGTATTACTTTAGAATGAAATCAATCTTTTTGTCTCAGGGGTTGTAGAATTTCAGACCATACATATATTTTGGAACGGTGGTTTCAACATCAGTGTCAAAATTTGATGTTCGGTATCAATATTTTTTTTTCTTCTTTTTCGACAGTTTTACATGAAGGGCCTCGTTAGTAGGTAGCGCATCAGTCTCATAATCTGAAGGTCGTGAGTTCGATCCTCACACGGGGCAGCAAAGCTTTTAAAAAGAGTGTTGGCTGAAGGTGAAAATGAATTCACTGTCGTTCTGGACTTTCACACAATACATACTTTTGTCAAGGTGGATACCACATCTTAAGGTCCATATCGATATGTATTACTTTAGAATGAAATCAATCTTTTTGTCTCAGGGGTTGTAGAATTTCAGACCATACATATATTTTGGCAAGGTGGTTTCAAAAATTTGATGTTCGGTATCAATATTTTTTTTTCTTCTTTTTGGACATTTTTACAAGAAGGGCCTCGTTAGCCCAGTAGGTAGCGCGTCAGGCTCATAATCTGAAGGTCGTGAGTTCGATCCTCACACGGGGCAGCAAAGCTTTTAAAAAGAGTGTTGGCTGAAGATGAAGTGAAAATTAGTTCACTGTCGTTTTGGACTTTCACACAATACATACTTTTGTCAAAGTGGATACCACATCTTAAGATCCATATCGATATGTATTACTTTAGAATGAAATCAATCTTTTTGTCTCAGGGGTTGTAGAATTTCAGACCATACATATATTTTGGCACGGTGGTTTCAACATCAGTGTCAAAATTTGATGTTCGGTATCAATATTTTTTTTTCTTATTTTTGGACACTTTTGAAAGAAGGGCCTCGTTAGCGCAGTAGGTAGCGCGTCAGTCTCATAATCTGAAGGTCGTGAGTTCGATCCTCACACGGGGCAGCAAAGCTTTTAAAAAGAGTGTTGGCTGAAGGTGAAAATGAATTCACTGTCGTTCTGGACTTTCACACAATACATACTTTTGTCAAGGTGGATACCACATCTTAAGGTCCATATCGATATGTATTACTTTAGAATGAAATCAATCTTTTTGTCTCAGGGGTTGTAGAATTTCAGACCATACATATATTTTGGCACGGTGGTTTCAAAAATTTGATGTTCGGTATCAATATTTTTTTTTCTTCTTTTTGGAGATTTTTGCATGAAGGTCCTCGTTAGCGCAGTAGGTAGCGCGTCGGTCTCATTATCTGAAGGTCGTGAGTTCGATCCTCAAACGGGGCAGCAAAGCTTTTAAAAAAACAGTGTTGGCTGAAGTGAAAATTAATTTTCTGTCGTTCTGGACTTTCACACAATACGTACTTTTGTCAAGGTGGATGCCACATCTTAAGGTCCATATCGATATGTATTACTTTAGAATGAAATCAATCTTTTTGTCTCAGGGGTTGTAGAATTTCAGACCATACATATATTTTGGCACGGTGGTTTCAACATCAGTGTCAAAATTTGATGTTCGGTATCAATATTTTTTTTTCTTATTTTTGGACACTTTTGAAAGAAGGGCCTCGTTAGCGCAGTAGGTAGCGCGTCAGTCTCATAATCTGAAGGTCGTGAGTTCGATCCTCACACGGGGCAGCAAAGCTTTTAAAAAGACAGTGTTGGATGAAGTGAAAATTAATTCTCTGTCGTTCTGGACTTTCACACAATACATACTTTTGTCAAGGTGGATACCACATCTTAAGGTCCATATCGATATGTATTACTTTAGAATGAAATCAATCTTTTTGTCTCAGGGGTTGTAGAATTTCAGACCATACATATATTTTGGCACGGTGGTTTCAAAAATTTGATGTTCGGTATCAATATTTTTTTTTCTTCTTTTTGGACATTTTTACAAGAAGGGCCTCGTTAGCGCAGTAGGTAGCGCGTCAGTCTCATAATCTGAAGGTCGTGAGTTCGATCCTCACACGGGGCAGCAAAGCTTTTAAAAAGAGTGTTGGCTGAAGATGAAGTGAAAATTAATTCACTGTCTTTCTGGACTTTCACACAATACATACTTTTGTCAAGGTGGATACCTCATCTTAAGGTCCATATCGATATGTATTACTTTAGAATGAAATCAATCTTTTTGTCTCAGGGGTTGTAGAATTTCAGACCATACATATATTTTGGCACGGTGGTTTCAACATCAGTGTCAAAATTTGATGTTCGGTATCAATATTTTTTTTTCTTATTTTTGGACACTTTTGAAAGAAGGGCCTCGTTAGCGCAGTAGGTAGCGCGTCAGTCTCATAATCTGAAGGTCGTGAGTTCGATCCTCACACGGGGCAGCAAAGCTTTTAAAAAAACGTGTTGGCTGAAGTGAAAATTAATTTTCTGTCGTTCTGGACTTTCACACAATACGTACTTTTGTCAAGGTGGATGCCACATCTTAAGGTCCATATCGATATGTATTACTTTAGAATGAAATCTATCTTTTTGTCTCAGGGGTTGTAGAATTTCAGACCATACATATATTTTGGAACGGTGGTTTCAACATCAGTGTCAAAATTTGATGTTCGGTATCAATATTTTTTTTTCTTCTTTTTGGACATTTTTACATGAAGGGCCTCGTTAGTAGGTAGCGCATCAGTCTCATAATCTGAAGGTCGTGAGTTCGATCCTCACACGGGGCATTAAAGCATTTAAAAAGAGTGTTGGCTGAAGATGAAGTGAAAATTAGTTCACTGTCGTTTTGGACTTTCACACAATACATACTTTTGTCAAGGTGGATACCACATCTTAAGGTCCATATCGATATGTATTACTTTAGAATGAAATCTATCTTTTGTCTTAGGGGTTGTAGAATTTCAGACCATACATATATTTTGGCACGGTGGTTTCAACATCAGTGTCAAAATTTGATGTTCGGTATCAATATTTTTTTTTCTTATTTTTGGACACTTTTGAAAGAAGGGCCTCGTTAGCGCAGTAGGTAGCGCATCAATCTCATAATCTGAAGTTTGTGAGTTTGATCCTCACACGGGGCAGCAAAGCTTTTAAAAAAACAGTGTTGGCTGAAGTGAAAATTAATTTTCTGTCGTTCTGGACTTTCACACAATACGTACTTTTGTCAAGGTGGATGCCACATCTTAAGGTCCATATCGATATGTATTACTTTAGAATGAAATCAATCTTTTTGTCTCAGGGGTTGTAGAATTTCAGACCATACATATATTTTGGAACGGTGGTTTCAACATCAGTGTCAAAATTTGATGTTCGGTATCAATATTTTTTTTTCTTCTTTTTCGACAGTTTTACATGAAGGGCCTCGTTAGTAGGTAGCGCATCAGTCTCATAATCTGAAGGTCGTGAGTTCGATCCTCACACGGGGCAGCAAAGCTTTTAAAAAGAGTGTTGGCTGAAGGTGAAAATGAATTCACTGTCGTTCTGGACTTTCACACAATACATACTTTTGTCAAGGTGGATACCACATCTTAAGGTCCATATCGATATGTATTACTTTAGAATGAAATCAATCTTTTTGTCTCAGGGGTTGTAGAATTTCAGACCATACATATATTTTGGCACGGTGGTTTCAAAAATTTGATGTTCGGTATCAATATTTTTTTTTCTTCTTTTTGGACATTTTTACAAGAAGGGCCTCGTTAGCCCAGTAGGTAGCGCGTCAGGCTCATAATCTGAAGGTCGTGAGTTCGATCCTCACACGGGGCAGCAAAGCTTTTAAAAAGAGTGTTGGCTGAAGATGAAGTGAAAATTAGTTCACTGTCGTTTTGGACTTTCACACAATACATACTTTTGTCAAAGTGGATACCACATCTTAAGATCCATATCGATATGTATTACTTTAGAATGAAATCAATCTTTTTGTCTCAGGGGTTGTAGAATTTCAGACCATACATATATTTTGGCACGGTGGTTTCAACATCAGTGTCAAAATTTGATGTTCGGTATCAATATTTTTTTTTCTTATTTTTGGACACTTTTGAAAGAAGGGCCTCGTTAGCGCAGTAGGTAGCGCGTCAGTCTCATAATCTGAAGGTTGTGAGTTCGATCCTCACACGGGGCAGCAAAGCTTTTAAAAAGAGTGTTGGCTGAAGGTGAAAATGAATTCACTGTCGTTCTGGACTTTCACACAATACATACTTTTGTCAAGGTGGATACCACATCTTAAGGTCCATATCGATATGTATTACTTTACAATGAAATCAATCTTTTTGTCTCAGGGGTTGTAGAATTTCAGACCATACATATATTTTGGCACGGTGGTTTCAACATCAGTGTCAAAATTTGATGTTCGGTATCAATATTTTTTTTTCTTCTTTTTGGACATTTATGCAAGAAGGGCCTCGTTAGCGCAGTAGGTAGCGCGTCAGTCTCATAATCTGAAGGTCGTGAGTTCGATCCTCACACGGGGCAGCAAAAGCATTTAAAAAGACAGTGTTGGCTGAAGATGAAGTGAAAATTCATTCACTGTCGTTCTGGACTTTCACACAATACATACTTTTGTCAAGGTGGATACCACATCTTAAGGTCCATATCGATATGTATTACTTTAGAATGAAATCAATCTTTTTGTCTCAGGGGTTGTAGAATTTCAGACCATACATATATTTTGGCACGGTGGTTTCAACATCAGTGTCAAAATTTGATGTTCGGAATCAATAATTTTTTTTCTTCTTTTTGGACATTTTTGCAAGAAGGTCCTCGTTAGCGCAGTAGGTAGCGCGTCAGTCTCATAATCTGAAGGTCGTGAGTTCGATCCTCACACGGGGCAGCAAACGTTTTTAAAGGAGTGTTGGCTGAACATGAAGTGAAAATTAATTCACTGTCGTTCTGGACTTTCACACAATACATACTTTTGTCAAGGTGGATACCACATCTTAAGGTCCATATCGATATGTATTACTTTAGAATGAAATCTATCTTTTTGTCTCAGGGGTTGTAGAATTTCAGACCATACCTATATTTTGGCACGGTGGTTTCAACATCAGTGTCAAAATTTGATGTTCGGTATCAATATTTTTTTTTCTTATTTTTGGACATTTTTGAAAGAAGGGCCTCGTTAGCGCAGTAGGTAGCGCGTCAGTCTCATAATCTGAAGGTCGTGAGTTCGATCCTCACACGGGGCAGCAAAGCTTTTAAAAAAACGTGTTGGCTGAAGTGAAAATTAATTTTCTGTCGTTCTGGACTTTCACACAATACGTACTTTTGTCAAGGTGGATGCCACATCTTAAGGTCCATATCGATATGTATTACTTTAGAATGAAATCTATCTTTTTGTCTCAGGGGTTGTAGAATTTCAGACCATACATATATTTTGGAACGGTGGTTTCAACATCAGTGTCAAAATTTGATGTTCGGTATCAATATTTTTTTTTCTTCTTTTTGGACATTTTTACATGAAGGGCCTCGTTAGTAGGTAGCGCATCAGTCTCATAATCTGAAGGTCGTGAGTTCGATCCTCACACGGGGCATTAAAGCATTTAAAAAGAGTGTTGGCTGAAGATGAAGTGAAAATTAGTTCACTGTCGTTTTGGACTTTCACACAATACATACTTTTGTCAAGGTGGATACCACATCTTAAGGTCCATATCGATATGTATTACTTTAGAATGAAATCTATCTTTTGTCTCAGGGGTTGTAGAATTTCAGACCATACATATATTTTGGCACGGTGGTTTCAACATCAGTGTCAAAATTTGATGTTCGGTATCAATATTTTTTTTTCTTATTTTTGGACACTTTTGAAAGAAGGGCCTCGTTAGCGCAGTAGGTAGCGCATCAGTCTCATAATCTGAAGGTTGTGAGTTTGATCCTCACACGGGGCAGCAAAGCTTTTAAAAAAACAGTGTTGGCTGAAGTGAAAATTAATTTTCTGTCGTTCTGGACTTTCACACAATACGTACTTTTGTCAAGGTGGATGCCACATCTTAAGGTCCATATCGATATGTATTACTTTAGAATGAAATCAATCTTTTTGTCTCAGGGGTTGTAGAATTTCAGACCATACATATATTTTGGAACGGTGGTTTCAACATCAGTGTCAAAATTTGATGTTCGGTATCAATATTTTTTTTTCTTCTTTTTCGACAGTTTTACATGAAGGGCCTCGTTAGTAGGTAGCGCATCAGTCTCATAATCTGAAGGTCGTGAGTTCGATCCTCACACGGGGCAGCAAAGCTTTTAAAAAGAGTGTTGGCTGAAGGTGAAAATGAATTCACTGTCGTTCTGGACTTTCACACAATACATACTTTTGTCAAGGTGGATACCACATCTTAAGGTCCATATCGATATGTATTACTTTAGAATGAAATCAATCTTTTTGTCTCAGGGGTTGTAGAATTTCAGACCATACATATATTTTGGCACGGTGGTTTCAAAAATTTGATGTTCGGTATCAATATTTTTTTTTCTTCTTTTTGGACATTTTTACAAGAAGGGCCTCGTTAGCCCAGTAGGTAGCGCGTCAGGCTCATAATCTGAAGGTCGTGAGTTCGATCCTCACACGGGGCAGCAAAGCTTTTAAAAAGAGTGTTGGCTGAAGATGAAGTGAAAATTAGTTCACTGTCGTTTTGGACTTTCACACAATACATACTTTTGTCAAAGTGGATACCACATCTTAAGATCCATATCGATATGTATTACTTTAGAATGAAATCAATCTTTTTGTCTCAGGGGTTGTAGAATTTCAGACCATACATATATTTTGGCACGGTGGTTTCAACATCAGTGTCAAAATTTGATGTTCGGTATCAATATTTTTTTTTCTTATTTTTGGACACTTTTGAAAGAAGGGCCTCGTTAGCGCAGTAGGTAGCGCGTCAGTCTCATAATCTGAAGGTCGTGAGTTCGATCCTCAAACGGGGCAGCAAAGCTTTTAAAAAAACAGTGTTGGCTGAAGTGAAAATTAATTTTCTGTCGTTCTGGACTTTCACACAATACGTACTTTTGTCAAGGTGGATGCCACATCTTAAGGTCCATATCGATATGTATTACTTTAGAATGAAATCAATCTTTTTGTCTCAGGGGTTGTAGAATTTCAGACCATACATATATTTTGGCACGGTGGTTTCAAAAATTTGATGTTCGGTATCAATATTTTTTTTTCTTCTTTTTGGAGATTTTTGCATGAAGGTCCTCGTTAGCGCAGTAGGTAGCGCGTCGGTCTCATTATCTGAAGGTCGTGAGTTCGATCCTCAAACGGGGCAGCAAAGCTTTTAAAAAAACAGTGTTGGCTGAAGTGAAAATTAATTTTCTGTCGTTCTGGACTTTCACACAATACGTACTTTTGTCAAGGTGGATGCCACATCTTAAGGTCCATATCGATATGTATTACTTTAGAATGAAATCAATCTTTTTGTCTCAGGGGTTGTAGAATTTCAGACCATACATATATTTTGGAACGGTGGTTTCAACATCAGTGTCAAAATTTGATGTTCGGTATCAATATTTTTTTTTCTTCTTTTTGGACATTTTTACATGAAGGGCCTCGTTAGTAGGTAGCGCATCAGTCTCATAATCTGAAGGTCGTGAGTTCGATCCTCACACGGGGCAGCAAACCTTTTAAAAAGAGTGTTGGCTGAAGATGAAGTGAAAATGAATTCTCTGTCGTTCTGGACTTTCACACAATACATACTTTTGTCAAGGTGGATACCACATCTTAAGGTCCATATCGATATGTATTACTTTAGAATGAAATCTATCTTTTTGTCTCAGGGGTTGTAGAATTTCAGACCATACCTATATTTTGGCACGGTGGTTTCAACATCAGTGTCAAAATTTGATGTTCGGTATCAATATTTTTTTTTCTTATTTTTGGACACTTTTGAAAGAAGGGCCTCGTTAGCGCAGTAGGTAGCGCGTCAGTCTCATAATCCGAAGGTCGTGAGTTCGATCCTCACACGGGGCAGCAAAGCTTTTAAAAAAACAGTGTTGGCTGAAGTGAAAATTAATTTTCTGTCGTTCTGGACTTTCACACAATACGTACTTTTGTCAAGGTGGATGCCACATCTTAAGGTCCATATCGATATGTATTACTTTAGAATGAAATCAATCTTTTTGTCTCAGGGGTTGTAGAATTTCAGACCATACATATATTTTGGAACGGTGGTTTCAACATCAGTGTCAAAATTTGATGTTCGGTATCAATATTTTTTTTTCTTCTTTTTGGACATTTTTACATGAAGGGCCTCGTTAGTAGGTAGCGCATCAGTCTCATAATCTGAAGGTCGTGAGTTCGATCCTCACACGGGGCAGCAAAGCTTTTAAAAAGAGTGTTGGCTGAAGGTGAAAATGAATTCACTGTCGTTCTGGACTTTCACACAATACATACTTTTGTCAAGGTGGATACCACATCTTAAGGTCCATATCGATATGTATTACTTTAGAATGAAATCAATCTTTTTGTCTCAGGGGTTGTAGAATTTCAGACCATACATATATTTTGGCAAGGTGGTTTCAAAAATTTGATGTTCGGTATCAATATTTTTTTTTCTTCTTTTTGGACATTTTTACAAGAAGGGCCTCGTTAGCGCAGTAGGTAGCGCGTCAGGCTCATAATCTGAAGGTCGTGAGTTCGATCCTCACACGGGGCAGCAAAACTTTTAAAAAGAGTGTTGGCTGAAGATGAAGTGAAAATTAGTTCACTGTCGTTTTGGACTTTCACACAATACATACTTTTGTCAAGGTGGATACCACATCTTAAGATCCATATCGATATGTATTACTTTAGAATGAAATCTATCTTTTTGTCTCAGGGGTTGTAGAATTTCAGACCATACATATATTTTGGCACGGTGGTTTCAACATCAGTGTCAAAATTTGATGTTCGGTATCAATATTTTTTTTTCTTTTTTTTGGACACTTTTGAAAGAAGGGCCTCGTTAGCGCAGTAGGTAGCGCGTCAGTCTCATAATCTGAAGGTCGTGAGTTCGATCCTCACACGGGGCAGCAAAGCTTTTAAAAAGACAGTGTTGGCTGAAGGTGAAAATGAATTCACTGTCGTTCTGGACTTTCACACAATACATACTTTTGTCAAGGTGGATACCACATCTTAAGGTCCATATCGATATGTATTACTTTAGAATGAAATCAATCTTTTTGTCTCAGGGGTTGTAGAATTTCAGACCATACATATATTTTGGCACGGTGGTTTCAAAAATTTGATGTTCGGTATCAATATTTTTTTTTCTTCTTTTTGGAGATTTTTGCATGAAGGTCCTCGTTAGCGCAGTAGGTAGCGCGTCAGTCTCATTATCTGAAGGTCGTGAGTTCGATCCTCACACGGGGCAGCAAAGCTTTTAAAAAGACAGTGTTGGCTGAAGGTGAAAATGAATTCACTGTCGTTCTGGACTTTCACACAATACATACTTTTGTCAAGGTGGATACCACATCTTAAGGTCCATATCGATATGTATTACTTTAGAATGAAATCAATCTTTTTGTCTCAGGGGTTGTAGAATTTCAGACCATACATATATTTTGGCACGGTGGTTTCAAAAATTTGATGTTCGGTATCAATATTTTTTTTTCTTCTTTTTGGAGATTTTTGCATGAAGGTCCTCGTTAGCGCAGTAGGTAGCGCGTCAGTCTCATTATCTGAAGGTCGTGAGTTCGATCCTCACACGGGGCAGCAAAGCTTTTAAAAAAACAGTGTTGGCTGAAGTGAAAATTAATTTTCTGTCGTTCTGGACTTTCACACAATACGTACTTTTGTCAAGGTGGATGCCACATCTTAAGGTCCATATCGATATGTATTACTTTAGAATGAAATCAATCTTTTTGTCTCAGGGGTTGTAGAATTTCAGACCATACATATATTTTGGAACGGTGGTTTCAACATCAGTGTCAAAATTTGATGTTCGGTATCAATATTTTTTTTTCTTCTTTTTGGACATTTTTACATGAAGGGCCTCGTTAGTAGGTAGCGCATCAGTCTCATAATCTGAAGGTCTTGAGTTCGATCCTCACACGGGGCAGCAAACCTTTTAAAAAGAGTGTTGGCTGAAGATGAAGTGAAAATGAATTCTCTGTCGTTCTGGACTTTCACACAATACATACTTTTGTCAAGGTGGATATCTTAAGGTCCAGGGCCTCGTTAGCGCAGTAGGTAGCGTGTCAGTCTCATAATCTGAAGGTCGTGAGTTCGATCCTCACACGGGGCATTAAAGCTTTTAAAAAGAGTGTTGGCTGAAGATGATGTGAAAATTAATTCTCTGTCGTTCTGGACTTTCACACAATACATACTTTTGTCAAGGTGGATACCACATCTTAAGGTCCATATCGATATGTATTACGTTAGAATGAAATCAATCTTTTTGTCTCAGGGGTTGTAGAATTTCAGACCATACATATATTTTGGCACGGTGGTTTCAACATCAGTGTCAAAATTTGATGTTCGGTATCAATATTTTTTTTTCTTCTTTTTGGACATTTATGCAAGAAGGTCCTCATTAGCGCAGTAGGTAGCGCGTCAGTCTCATAATCTGAAGGTCGTGAGTTTGATCCTCACACGGGGCAGCAAAAGTTTTTAAAAGAGTGTTGGCTGAAGATGAAGTGAAAATTAATTCACTGTCGTTCTGGACTTTCACACAATACATACTTTTGTCAAGGTGGATACCACATCTTAAGGTCCATATCGATATGTATTACGTTAGAATGAAATCAATCTTTTTGTCTCAGGGGTTGTAGAATTTCAGACCATACATATATTTTGGAACGGTGGTTCCAACATCAGTGTCAAAATTTGATGTTCGGCATCAATATTTTTTTTTCTTCTTTTTGGATATTTTTGCAAGAAGGGCCTCGTTAGCGCAGTAGGTAGCGTTTCAGTCTCATAATCTGAAGGTCGTGAGTTTGATCCTCACACGGGGCAGCAAAGCTTTTAAAAAAACAGTGTTGGCTGAAGTGAAAATTAATTTTCTGTCGTTCTGGACTTTCACACAATACGTACTTTTGTCAAGGTGGATGCCACATCTTAAGGTCCATATCGATATGTATTACTTTAGAATGAAATCAATCTTTTTGTCTCAGGGGTTGTAGAATTTCAGACCATACATATATTTTGGAACGGTGGTTCCAACATCAGTGTCAAGGTCGTTATCAATATTTTTGAAAAAGCTACGTGTAAAACAGATCTTTCCCTCCGGGTTGTGTGCTCGTCAGAACAACAACCCATTGTGACAGAACAACGGAACGCGATTGTGACGTCATCGTGTAAAAACAGCAACCAGAAGTGTTTATTATTAATAATGTGTTCAGTAAATAATGAAGAGCTTTTTTTTTTGACAACAGCCAAAACACACTATTTACTCTCACACGTTTTACACCGCAGTCATACTCCGGTGATACGGATAAATAAAATAATCTGTTTATTTGTAGAAAGAAAAAGGCACAAAAGGTCTTATTAACAGTCAGATAAACACATTATTATACTATCATTGTCCTCTTCTTCGTTGCTTCCACGTGTTCAGAGACGTTCTCACGCGCCCACACACACATACGCACACACACACACACGCACACACACTCCAGTCTGAGTCACACTCCAGTCTGATCCAGGTCCAGTCTGCTGCAGTCCGGGATTACAGATAGAGTCCTGGAGACAGACACACAGTCAGTAACACAACAGACACACAGTCAGTAACACAACAGACACTCCTCTGTTTTCTACTCTCACAGATAGTCCTGGAGACAGACACACAGTCAGTAACACAGACACTCCTCTGTTTTCTACTCTCAAAGATAGAGTCCTGGAGACAGACACACACTCCATCAGTAACACAACAGACACTCCTCTGTTTTCTACTCTTGTAGAGAAGGGGGGGACGGGGACTCTTGTAGAGAAGGGGGGGACGGGGACTCTTGTAGAGAAGGGGGGGATGGGGACTCTTGTAGAGAAGGGGGGACGGGGACTCTTGTAGAGAAGGGGGGACGGGGACTCTTGTAGAGAAGGGGGGGACGGGGACTCTTGTAGAGAAGGGGGGATGGGGACTCTTGTAGAGAAGGGGGGGACGGGGACTCTTGTAGAGAAGAGGGGGACGGGGACTCTTGTAGAGAAGGGGGGGACGGGGACTCTTGTAGAGAAGGGGGGGACGGGGACTCTTGTAGAGAAGGGGGGGACGGGGACTCTTGTAGAGAAGGGGGGGACGGGGACTCTTGTAGAGAAGAGGGGGACGGGGACTCTTGTAGAGAAGGGGGGGACGGGGACTCTTGTAGAGAAGGGGGGGATGGGACTCTTGTAGAGAAGGGGGGAACGGGGACTCTTGTAGAGAAGGGGGGGACGGGGACTCTTGTAGAGAAGGGGGGGACGGGGACTCTTGTAGAGAAGGGGGGGACGGGGACTCTTGTAGAGAAGAGGGGGACGGGGACTCTTGTAGAGAAGGGGGGGACGGGGACTCTTGTAGAGAAGGGGGGGATGGGACTCTTGTAGAGAAGGGGGGGACGGGGACTCTTGTAGAGAAGGGGGGGGATGGGGACTCTTGTAGAGAAGGGGGGGATGGGGACTCTTGTAGAGAAGGGGGGGACGGGGACTCTTGTAGAGAAGGGGGGACGGGGACTCTTGTAGAGAAGGGGGGGACGGGGACTCTTGTAGAGAAGGGGCAGAGTGTGTTATGAGACTTACTCTCTGATAAAGTCTGTGAGGTAGTAGTGCCAGAAGGGGTCAGGCCTGGAGACAGAACAATACAGACATGTTACCCCCTGATATGTTACATACTGATATGTTACCCGCTGATATGTTACATACTGATATGTTACCCGCTGATATGTCACCCGCTGATATGTCACCTTCACATTAGGGTTCCATCACGACTTGCAGACTTGTTTTTGAGTTGCTGTGCGTTTTGTTGCCAACCTGTTTTGCTACCTGACAAATTTACGGTTTTTACTTTTTAATTACCGTTCATATTTTTGTTTTTTCCTCCTCAACTTTTTCACTCCGGACGCTTTATCTGGACACGATTCGTCAGGACCTCCAACAGCCGAAGCTAAGTAGTAACATTAACATGATGCCTTCTAATTGTAGTCGCTGTACTCGCCTTACGGCGAGGATAGCTGTGCTACAAGCCCAGCTTCAGACGCAATCGCTAGGCAAGGGTAATTTCAGTGTAGGAAAGGATGAGACCGCGTCTGTGCCACCAGTAAGTACAGATAGTAGTATAAATCCCCTGGCACAGTCCCCGCAGCCGGACAACTTTCTCACGGTTTCTGGAAGGAAATGCTGTAGGAACGCTCAACCGGTGTCGCTCATTCAGCCGACAGAAACTTTCAACCGGTTTTCCCCATTAAGCAGCGGGTCGGAGTCAGAGGCCGAGTCTTCTCTGGTCTCTACTCCTCCCGTTACGGGGTCTGAGACGCCGAAGCTTCCCACCATTAGCTCTGACAAATTGAAAACTCTAGTCATTGGCGACTCCATTACCCGCAGTATTAGACTTGAGAATCATCCAGCGATCATACACTGTTTACCGGGGGGCAGGGCTACCGACGTTAAGGCTAATCTGAAGATGGTGCTGGCTAAAGCTAAAACTGGCGAGTGTAGAGAGTATAGAGATATTGTTATCCACGTCGGCACCAACGATGTTAGGATGAAACAGTCAGAGATCACCAAGCGCAACATAGCTTCTGCGTGTAAATCAGCTAGAAAGATGTGTCGGCATCGAGTAATTGTCTCTGGCCCCCTCCCAGTTAGGGGGAGTGATGAGCTCTACAGCAGAGTCTCACAACTCAATCGCTGGTTGAAAACTGTTTTCTGCCCCTCCCAAAAGATAGAATTTGTAGATAATTGGCCCTCTTTCTGGGACTCACCCACAAACAGGACCAAGCCTGACCTGCTGAGGAGTGACGGACTCCATCCTAGCTGGAGGGGTGCTCTCATTTTATCTACCAACATAGACAGGGCTCTAACTCCTCTAGCTCCACAATGAAATAGGGTGCAGGCCAGGCAGCAGGCTGTTAGCCAGCCTGCCAGCATAGTGGAGTCTGCCACTAGCACAGTCAGTGTAGTCAGCTCAGCTATCACCATTGAGACCGTGTCTGTGCCTCGACCTGGGTTGGGCAAAACTAAACATGGCGGTGTTCGCCTTAGCAATCTCACTAGGATAAAGACCACCTCCATTCCTGTCATTATTGAAAGAGATCATGATACCTCACATCTCAAAATAGGGCTACTTAATGTTAGATCCCTTACTTCAAAGGCAATTATAGTCAATGAACTAATCACTGATCATAATCTTGATGTGATTGGCCTGACTGAAACATGGCTTAAGCCTGATGAATTTACTGTGTTAAATGAGGCCTCACCTCCTGGCTACACTAGTGACCATATCCCCCGTGCATCCCGCAAAGGCGGAGGTGTTGCTAACATTTACGATAGCAAATTTCAATTTACAAAAAAAAAAATGACGTTTTCGTCTTTTGAGCTTCTAGTCATGAAATCTATGCAGCCTACTCAATCACTTTTTATAGCTACTGTTTACAGGCCTCCTGGGCCATATACAGCGTTCCTCACTGAGTTCCCTGAATTCCTATCGGACCTTGTAGTCATAGCGGATAATATTCTAATCTTTGGTGATTTTAATATTCACATGGAAAAGTCCACAGACCCACTCCAAAAGGCTTTCGGAGCCATCATCGACTCAGTGGGTTTTGTCCAACATGTCTCTGGACCCACTCACTGTCACAGTCATACGCTGGACCTAGTTTTGTCCCATGGAATAAATGTTGTGGATCTTAATGTTTTTCCTCATAATCCTGGACTATCGGACCACCATTTTATTACGTTTGCAATTGCAACAAATAATCTGCTCAGACCCCAACCAAGGATCATCAAAAGTCGTGCTATAAATTCCCAGACAACACAAAGATTCCTTGATGTCCTTCCAGATTCCCTCTGTCTACCCAAGGACGCCAGAGGACAAAAATCAGTTAACCACCTAACTGAGGAACTCAACTTAACCTTGCGCAATACCCTAGATGCAGTTGCACCCCTAAAAACTAAAAACATTTCTCATAAGAAACTAGCTCCCTGGTACACAGAAAATACCCGAGCTCTGAAGCAAGCTTCCAGAAAATTGGAACGGAAATGGCGCCACACCAAACTGGAAGTCTTCCGACTAGCTTGGAAAGACAGTACTGTGCAGTACCGAAGAGCCCTTACTGCTGCTCGATCATCCTATTTTTCTAACTTAATTGAGGAAAATAAGAACAATCCGAAATTCCTTTTTGATACTGTCGCAAAGCTAACTAAAAAGCAGCATTCCCCAAGAGAGGATGACTTTCACTTTAGCAGTGATAAATTCATGAACTTCTTTGAGGAAAAGATTATGATTATTAGAAAGCAAATTACGGACTCTTCCTTAAATCTGCGTATTCCTTCAAAGCTCAGTTGTCCTGAGTCTGCACAACTCTGCCAGGACCTAGGATCAAGAGAGACACTCAAGTGTTTTAGTACTATATCTCTTGACACAATGATGAAAATAATCATGGCCTCTAAACCTTCAAGCTGCATACTGGACCCTATTCCAACTAAACTAGTGAAAGAGCTGCTTCCTGTGCTTGGCCCTCCTATGTTGAACATAATAAACGGCTCTCTATCCACCGGATGTGTACCAAACTCACTAAAAGTGGCAGTAATAAAGCCTCTCTTGAAAAAGCCAAACCTTGACCCAGAAAATATAAAAAACTATCGGCCTATATCGAATCTTCCATTCCTCTCAAAAATTTTAGAAAAGGCTGTTGCGCAACAACTCACTGCCTTCCTGAAGACAAACAATGTATACGAAATGCTTCAGTCTGGTTTTAGACCCCATCATAGCACTGAGACGGCACTTGTGAAGGTGGTAAATGACATTTTAATGGCATCGGACCGAGGCTCTGCATCTGTCCTCGTGCTCCTAGACCTTAGTGCTGCTTTTGATACCATCGATCACCACATTCTTTTGGAGAGATTGGAAACCCAAATTGGTCCACACGGACAAGTTCTGGCCTGGTTTAGATCTTATCTGTCGGAAAGATATCAGTTTGTCTCTGTGAATGGTCTGTCCTCTGACAAATCAACTGTAAATTTCGGTGTTCCTCAAGGTTCCGTTTTAGGACCACTATTGTTTTCACTATATATTTTACCTCTTGGGGATGTTATTCGAAAACATAATGTTAACTTTCACTGCTATGCGGATGACACACAGCTGTACATTTCAATTAAACATGGTGAAGCCCCAAAATTGCCCTTGCTAGAAGAATGTGTTTCAGACATAAGGAAGTGGATGGCTGCAAACTTTCTACTTTTAAACTCGGACAAAACAGAGATGCTTGTTCTAGGTCCCAAGAAACAAAGAGATCTTCTGTTGAATCTGACAATTAATCTTAATGGTTGTACAGTCGTCTCAAATAAAACTGTGAAGGACCTCGGCGTTACTCTGGACCCTGATCTCTCTTTTGAAGAACATATCAAGACCATTTCAAGGACAGCTTTTTTCCATCTACGTAACATTGCAAAAATCAGGAACTTTCTGTCCAAAAATGATGCAGAAAAATTAATCCATGCTTTTGTCACTTCCAGGTTAGACTACTGCAATGCTCTACTTTCCGGCTACCCGGATAAAGCACTAAATAAACTTCAGTTAGTGCTAAATACGGCTGCTAGAATCCTGACTAGAACCAAAAAATTTGATCATATTACTCCAGTGCTAGCCTCTCTACACTGGCTTCCTGAAAGCAAGGGCTGATTTCAAGGTTTTACTGCTAACCTACAAAGCATTACATGGGCTTGCTCCTATCTATCTCTCTGATTTGGTCCTGCCGTACATACCTACACGTACGCTACGGTCACAAGACGCAGGCCTCCTAATTGTCCCTAGAATTTTTAAGCAAACAGCTGGAGGCAGGGCTTTCTCCTATAGAGCTCCATTTTTATGGAACGGTCTGCCTACCCATGTCAGAGACGCAAACTCGGTCTCAACCTTTAAGTCTCTACTGAAGACTCATCTCTTCAGTGGGTCATATGATTGAGTGTAGTCTGGCCCAGGGAGGGTGAACGGAAAGGCTCTGGAGCAACGAACCACCCTTGCTGTCTCTGCCTGGCCGGTTCCCCTCTTTCCACTGGGATTCTCTGCCTCTAACCCTATTACAGGGGCTGAGTCACTGGCTTTACTGGGGCTCTCTCATGCCGTCCCTGGAGGGGGTGCGTCACCTGAGTGGGTTGAGTCACTGATGTGGTCATCCTGTCTGGGTTGGCGCCCCCCCCCCCCCCCTTAAGTTGTGCCGTGGCGGAGGTCTTTGTGGGCTATACTCAGCCTTGTCTCAGGATGGTAAGTTGGTGGTTGAAGATATCCCTCTAGTGGTGTGGGGGCTGTGCTTTGGCAAAGTGGGTGGGGTTATATCCTTCCTGTTTGGCCCTGTCCGGGGGTGTCCTCGGAGTGGGCCACAGTGTCTCCTGACCCCTCCTGTCTCAGCCTCCAGTATTTATGCTGCAGTAGTTTATGTGTCGGGGGGCTAGGGTCAGTTTGTTATATCTGGAGTACTTCTCCTGTCCTATTCGGTGTCCTGTGTGAATCTAAGTGTGCGTTCTCTAATTCTCTCCTCTCTTTCTCTCTCTCGGAGGACCTGAGCCCTAGGACCATGCCCCAGGACTACCTGACATGATGACTCCTTGCTGTCCCCAGTCCACCTGGCTGTGCTGCTGCTCCAGTTTCAACTGACCTGAGCCCTAGGACCATGCCCCAGGAATACCTGACATGATGACTCCTTGCTGTCCCCAGTCCACCTGACTGTGCTGCTGCTCCAGTTTCAACTATTCTGCCTTATTATTATTCGACCATGCTGGTCATTTATGAACATTTGAACATCTTGACCATGTTTTGTTATAATCTCCACCCGGCACAGCCAGAAGAGGACTGGCCACCCCACATAGCCTGGTTCCTCTCTAGGTTTCTTCCTAGGTTTTGGCCTTTCTAGGGAGTTTTTCCTAGCCACCGTGCTTCTTCACCTGCATTGCTTGCTGTTTGGGGTTTTAGGCTGGGTTTCTGTACAGCACTTTGAGATATCAGCTGATGTACGAAGGGCTATATAAAATAAATTTGATTGATTGATTGATGTTACATACTGATATGTTACATACTGATATATTACCCGCTGAAATGTTACCCACTGATATGTTACTGATATGTTACCCGCTGATATGTTACATACTGATATGTTACATACTGATATGTTACCAGCTGATATGTTACATACTGATATGTTACCAGCTGATATGTTACATACTGATATGTTACCCGCTGATATGTTACCCGCTGAAATGTTACCCACTGATATGTTACCCACTGATATGTTACATACTGATATGTTACATACTGATATGTTACATACTGATATGTTACCCGCTGATATGTTACCCGCTGATATGTTACATACTGATATGTTACTGATATGTTACCCGCTGATATGTTACCCGCTGATATGTTACATACTGATATGTTACTGATATGTTACCCACTGATATGTTACATACTGATATATTACCCGCTGATATGTTACCCGCTGATATGTTACATACTGATATATTACATACTGATATGTTACATACTGATATATTACATACTGATATGTTACATACTGATATGTTACATACTGATATATTACCCGCTGAAATGTTACCCACTGATATGTTACCCACTGATATGTTACCCACTGATATGTTACCCACTGATATGTTACCCACTGATATGTTACCCACTGATATGTTACCCACTGATATGTTACATACCGATATGTTACATACCGATATGTTACATACTGATATGTTACCCGCTGATATGTTACATACTGATATGTTACTGATATGTTACCTACTGATATATTACCCCCTGATATGTTACATACTGATATTTACATACTGATATGTTACATACTGATATGTTACATACTGATATATTACCCACTGATATGTTACATACTGATATATTACCCACTGATATGTTACATACTGATATATTACCCGCTGATATGTTACCCGCTGATATGTTACATACTGATATATTACATACTGATATGTTACATACTGATATATTACCCCCTGATATGTTACATACTGATTGATATATTACATACTGATATGTTACATACTGATATATTACCCGATGATATGTTACAAACTGATATGTTACATACTGATATATTACATACTGATATGTTACATACTGATATATTACATACTGATATGTTACATACTGATATATTACCCCCTGATATGTTACATACTGATTGATATATTACATACTGATATGTTACATACTGACATATTACCCGATGATATGTTACAAACTGATATGTTACATACTGATATATTACCCCCTGATATGTTACATACTGATATGTTACATACTGACATATTACCCCCTGATATGTTACATACTGATATGTTACATACTGATATATTACCCGCTGATATGTTACATACTGATATATTACCCGCTGATATGTTACATACTGATATATTACCCGATGATATGTTACATACTGATATATTACATACTGCTATGTTACATACTGATATATTACCCCCTGATATGTTACATACTGATATGTTACATACTGATATATTACCCGCTGATATGTTACATACTGATATATTACCCGATGATATGTTACATACTGATATATTACCCGCTGATATATTACATACTGATATGTTACTGATATGTTACCCACTTATATGTTACATACTGATATGTTACATACTGATATATTACCCGCTGATATATTACATACTGATATATTACATACTGATATGTTACATACTGATATATTACATACTGATATGTTACATACTGATATATTACCCCCTGATATGTTACATACTGATATGTTACATACTGATATATTACCCGCTGATATGTTACATACTGCTATGTTACATACTGATATGTTACATACTGATATGTTACATACTGATATGTTACCCGCTGATATGTTACATACTGATATGTTACATACTGATTGATATATTACATACTGATATGTTACATACTGATATATTACCCGCTGATATGTTACATACTGCTATGTTACATACTGATATGTTACATACTGATATGTTACATACTGATATATTACCCGCTGATATGTTACATACTGCTATGTTACATACTGATATGTTACATACTGATATGTTACATACTGATATGTTACCCGCTGATATGTTACATACTGATATGTTACATACTGATATATTACCCGCTGATATGTTACATACTGATATATTACATACTGATATGTTACATACTGATATGTTACATACTGATATGTTACATACTGATATGTTACATACTGATATGTTACATACTGATATATTACATACTGATATGTTACATACTGATTGATATGTTACATACTGATATGTTACAAACTGATATGTTACATACTGATATATTACATACTGATATGTTACATACTGATATGTTACCCGCTGATATGTTACATACTGATATGTTACATACTGATATATTACCCGCTGATATGTTACATACTGATATATTACATACTGATATGTTACATACTGATATGTTACCCCCTGATATGTTACATACTGATTGATATATTACATACTGATATGTTACATACTGATATATTACATACTGATATGTTACATACTGATATATTACATACTGATATGTTACATACTGATATATTACATACTGATATGTTACATACTGATATATTACATACTGATATGTTACATACTGATTGATATGTTACATACTGATATGTTACATACTGATATATTACCCCCTGATATGTTACATACTGATTGATATATTACATACTGATATGTTACATACTGATATGTTACATACTGATATGTTACATACTGATATATTACATACTGATATGTTACATACTGATATATTACATACTGATATGTTACATACTGATATATTACATACTGATATATTACATACTGATATGTTACATACTGATATATTACATACTGATATGTTACATACTGATATATTACATACTGATATGTTACATACTGATATATTACATACTGATATATTACATACTGATATATTACATACTGATATGTTACATACTGATATGTTACATACTGATATATTACATACTGATATATTACATACTGATATATTACATACTGATTGATATGTTACATACTGATATGTTACATACTGATATATTACCCCCTGATATGTTACATACTGATTGATATATTACATACTGATATGTTACATACTGATATGTTACATACTGATATGTTACATACTGATATATTACATACTGATATGTTACATACTGATATATTACATACTGATATATTACATACTGATATGTTACATACTGATATGTTACATACTGATATGTTACATACTGATATATTACATACTGATATATTACATACTGATATATTACATACTGATTGATATATTACATACTGATATATTACATACTGATATATTACATACTGATATGTTACATACTGATATGTTACATACTGATATATTACATACTGATTGATATATTACATACTGATATATTACATACTGATATATTACATACTGATATGTTACATACTGATATATTACATACTGATATATTACATACTGATTGATATATTACATACTGATATGTTACATGATATGTTACATACTGATATATTACATACTGATATATTACATACTGATATATTACATACTGATATGTTACATACTGATATATTACATACTGATATATTACATACTGATATATTACATACTGATATGTTACATACTGATATATTACATACTGATATATTACATACTGATATATTACATACTGATATGTTACATACTGATATGTTACATACTGATATGTTACATACTGATATATTACATACTGATTGATATATTACATACTGATATGTTACATACTGATATATTACATACTGATATATTACATACTGATATGTTACATACTGATATATTACATACTGATTGATATATTACATACTGATATGTTACATACTGATATATTACATACTGATATATTACATACTGATATGTTACATACTGATATGTTACATACTGATATATTACATACTGATTGATATATTACATACTGATATATTACATACTGATATATTACATACTGATATGTTACATACTGATATATTACATACTGATATATTACATACTGATTGATATATTACATACTGATATGTTACATACTGATATATTACATACTGATATATTACATACTGATATATTACATACTGATTGATATATTACATACTGATTGATATATTACATACTGATATATTACATACTGATATGTTACATACTGATATGTTACATACTGATATGTTACATACTGATATATTACATACTGATATGTTACATACTGATATGTTACATACTGATATGTTACATACTGATATGTTACATACTGATATGTTACATACTGATATGTTACATACTGATATATTACATACTGATATATTACATACTGATATGTTACATACTGATATGTTACATACTGATATGTTACATACTGATATGTTACATACTGATATGTTACATACTGATATATTACATACTGATATATTACATACTGATATGTTACATACTGATATGTTACATACTGATATGTTACATACTGATATGTTACATACTGATATATTACATACTGATTGATATATTACATACTGATATGTTACATACTGATATATTACATACTGATATATTACATACTGATATGTTACATACTGATATATTACATACTGATTGATATATTACATACTGATATATTACATACTGATATATTACATACTGATATATTACATACTGATATATTACATACTGATATGTTACATACTGATATATTACATACTGATATATTACATACTGATATATTACATACTGATATATTACATACTGATATATTACATACTGATATATTACATACTGATATATTACATACTGATATATTACATACTGATTGATATATTACATACTGATATGTTACATACTGATATATTACATACTGATATATTACATACTGATATGTTACATACTGATATGTTACATACTGATATGTTACATACTGATATATTACATACTGATATATTACATACTGATATATTACATACTGATATATTACATACTGATATATTACATACTGATATATTACATACTGATATATTACATACTGATATATTACATACTGATATATTACATACTGATATATTACATACTGATATATTACATACTGATATATTACATACTGATATATTACATACTGATATGTTACATACTGATATATTACATACTGATATATTACATACTGATATGTTACATACTGATATATTACATACTGATATATTACATACTGATTGATATATTACATACTGATATATTACATACTGATATATTACATACTGATATATTACATACTGATATATTACATACTGATATATTACATACTGATATATTACATACTGATATATTACATACTGATATATTACATACTGATATATTACATACTGATATATTACATACTGATATATTACATACTGATATATTACATACTGGTATATTACATACTGATATATTACATACTGATTGATATATTACATACTGATATGTTACATACTGATATATTACATACTGATATATTACATACTGATATATTACATACTGATATATTACATACTGATATATTACATACTGATATGTTACATACTGATATATTACATACTGATATATTACATACTGATTGATATATTACATACTGATATGTTACATACTGATTGATATATTACATACTGATATGTTACATACTGATATATTACATACTGATATATTACATACTGATATATTACATACTGATATGTTACATACTGATTGATATATTACATACTGATATGTTACATACTGATATATTACATACTGATATGTTACATACTGAAATGTTTAGAGTCAGTTCAGAATGACAGAACTCACTGGTCTTTGAGGGAAGAAGAAGGGAAGGAGGAGGACGACAGCTGGGATCCATCTGCAGAGAAACAAAACATTCAGCGAGAGACAGACAAAACATGTTCATTCAGTGTGTGTGTCTACATGGGTGTGTGAGTGTGTGTGTGTGAGTGTGTGTGTACATGGGTGTGTGTGTACATGTGTGTGTGTGTACATGTGTGTGTGTGTGTGTGTGTGTGTGAGTACATGGGTGTGTGTGTGTGAGTGTGTGTGTACATGTGTGTGTGTGTACATGTGTGTGTGTGTGTGTGTGTGTGTGTGTGTGTGAGTACATGGGTGTGTGTGTGTGAGTGTGTGTGTACATGTGTGTGTGTGTGTGTGTGTGTACATGTGTGTGTGTGTGTGTGTGTGTGTGTGTGTGTGAGTACATGGGTGTGTGTGTGTGTGTGTGTGTGAGTGTGTGTGTGTACCAGTGTTGTGCAGCTCCACTGCTACCCCTCTGAGGAAGGACTCCAGTCTTCCAGGAGACGAAGACAGGAACCCAACAAGCCACCTCAAGGCCCACACATGACCCTGCACACACAGAGACACACACGTTGGTCTTACTATTCTTGTGGGGACCAAACAAATTGATTCCCATTCAAAATCCTATTCTTCCTAACCCTTTCCCCTTCCTAACCTTTTCCCTGTGGGGGGGACAGACTAATTGTCCCCACTTGTCCAAATGGTCCTTGTTTTACTATCCTTGTGAGGACTTCTGGTCCCTACAACAACAGTAAAGCCCAACACACACAACACAAATGAATAAACTAGTTAATCTAGTATTACTGGAACTACACACAAATAAATAAACTAGTTAATCTAGTATCTAGTATTACTGGAACTACACACAAATAAATAAACTAGTTAATCTAGTATCTAGTATTACTGGAACTACACACAAATAAATAAACTAGTCAGTTAATCTAGTATTACTGGAACTACACACAAATAAATAAACTAGTTAATCTAGTATCTAGTATTACTGGAACTACACACAAATAAATAAACTAGTTAATCTAATATTACTGGAACTACACACAAATAAATAAACTAGTCAGTTAATCTAGTATCTAGTATTACTGGAACTACACACAAATAAATAAACTAGTTAATCTAATATTACTGGAACTACACACAAATAAATAAACTAGTCAGTTAATCTAGTATCTAGTATTACTGGAACTACACACAAATAAATAAACTAGTTAATCTAGTATCTAGTATTACTGGAACTACACACAAATAAATAAACTAGTCAGTTAATCTAGTATCTAGTATTACTGGAACTACACACAAATAAATAAACTAGTCAGTTAATCTAGTATCTAGTATTACTGGAACTACACACAAATAAATAAACTAGTCAGTTAATCTAGTATCTAGTATTACTGGAACTACACACAAATAAATAAACTAGTCAGTTAATCTAGTATCTAGTATTACTGGAACTACACACAAATAAATAAACTAGTTAATCTAATATTACTGGAACTACACACAAATAAATAAACTAGTCAGTTAATCTAGTATCTAGTATTACTGGAACTACACACAAATAAATAAACTAGTTAATCTAGTATCTAGTATTACTGGAACTACACACAAATAAATAAACTAGTCAGTTAATCTAGTATCTAGTATTACTGGAACTACACACAAATAAATAAACTAGTCAGTTAATCTAGTATCTAGTATTACTGGAACTACACACAAATAAATAAACTAGTCAGTTAATCTAGTATCTAGTATTACTGGAACTACACACAAATAAATAAACTAGTCAGTTAATCTAGTATCTAGTATTACTGGAACTACACACAAATAAATAAACTAGTTAATCTAATATTACTGGAACTACACACAAATAAATAAACTAGTCAGTTAATCTAGTATCTAGTATTACTGGAACTACACACAAATAAATAAACTAGTCAGTTAATCTAGTATATAGTATTACTGGAACTACACACAAATAAATAAACTAGTTAATCTAGTATATAGTATTACTGGAACTACACACAAATAAATAAACTAGTCAGTTAATCTAGTATATAGTATTACTGGAACTACACACAAATAAATAAACTAGTCAGTTAATCTAGTATATAGTATTACTGGAACTACACACAAATAAATAAACTAGTCAGTTAATCTAGTATATAGTATTACTGGAACTACACACAAATAAATAAACTAGTTAATCTAATATTACTGGAACTACACACAAAAACCCTATAGTTTTTGTTGTAGTTGAATTTTTTTGACTCCCCGATTTTGATCTTGTCTCATCGCTGCAACTCCCCAACAGGCTCGGGAGGCGAAAGTCGAGTCATGTGTCCTCTGAAACCTGACCCTCTTCAAACCACACTTCTTAACACCCACCAACTTAACCCGGTAAACACCTGACGACCGGGGTCAGCCTGCAGGCGCCAGGCCCGCCACAAGGAGTCGCTAGAACGCAATGAGCCGAGTAAACCCTATAGGACTCCCAATCACGGCCGGTTGTAATCAAACCCGGGTCTGTAGTGACGCCTCTAGCACTGCGAGGACCCAAGGAGAGCTATTTAATAAAAAAAAAAAAAACTTTTTCAGATGAGATTGAGATGCAGAAAACAATTTCAGAACAGGGGCGGCAGGATAGCCTAGTGGTTATAGTGTTGGACTAGTAGCTGAAAGGTTGCAAGTTCAAGTTCAAACCCCCGAGCTGACAAGGTACAAATCTGTCCATCTGCCCCTGAACAGGCAGTTAACCCACTGTTCCTAGACCAGTTAACCCACTGTTCCTAGACCAGTTAACCCACTGTTCCTAGACCAGTTAACCCACTGTTCCTAGACCAGTTAACCCACTGTTCCTAGACCAGTTAACCCACTGTTCCTAGACCAGTTAACCCACTGTTCCTAGACCAGTTAACCCACTGTTCCCAGGCCGTCATAGAAAATAAGAATTATAAAGGTAAAATAAATGCTGGAGGTGTTGTCACTAGTCTAGGTAGCAGGCCTTTTATACCCCTCCAACCATCCTACCCCTCCATGTCAGTTCTCATCCTACCATCCTACCGCTCCATGTCATTTCTCATCCTTCCACTCCATGTCAGTTACCATCCTACAATCCTACCGCTCCATGTCATTTCTCATCCTACCACTCCATGTCATTTCTCATCCTACCATCCTACCGCTCCATGTAATTTCTCATCCTTCCACTCCATGTCATTTCTCATCCTACCATCCTACCACTCCATGTCATTTCTCATCCTTCCACTCCATGTCATTTCTCATCCTACCATCCTACCGCTCCATGTCATTTCTCATCCTACCATCCTACCACTCCATGTAATTTTTCATCCTACCATCCTACCACTCCATGTCATTTCTCATCCTACCCCTCCATGTCATTTCTCATCCTACCATCCTACCACTCCATGTCATTTCTCATCCTACCGCTCCATGTCATTTCTCATCCTACCGCTCCATGTCATTTCTCATCCTACCATCCTACCACTCCATGTCATTTCTCATCCTACCGCTCCATGTCATTTCTCATCCTACCACTCCATGTCATTTCTCATCCTACCACTCCATGTCATTTCTCATCCTACCGCTCCATGTCATTTCTCATCCTACCATCCTACCCCTCCATGTCATTTCTCATCCTACCATCCTACCACTCCATGTCATTTCTCATCCTACCGCTCCATGTCATTTCTCATCCTACCATCCTACCCCTCCATGTAATTTCTCATCCTACCCCTCCATGTAATTTCTCATCCTACCCCTCCATGTCATTTCTCATCCTACCATCCTACCACTCCATGTCATTTCTCATCCTACCATCCTACCACTCCATGTCATTTCTCATCCTACCCCTCCATGTCATTTCTCATCCTACCCCTCCATGTCATTTCTCATCCTACCACTCCATGTAATTTCTCATCCTACCATCCTACCACTCCATGTCATTTCTCATCCTACCCCTCCATGTAATTTCTCATCCTTCCACTCCATGTCATTTCTCATCCTACCATCCTACCACTCCATGTCATTTCTCATCCTACCATCCTACCACTCCATGTCATTTCTCATCCTACCCCTCCATGGCATTTCTCATCCTACACCTCCATGTCATTTATCATCCTACCCCTCCATGTCATTTCTCATCCTACCATCCTACCACTCCATGTCATTTCTCATCCTACCCCTCCATGGCATTTCTCATCCTACCCCTCCATGTCATTTCTCATCCTACCCCTCCATGGCATTTCTCATCCTACCCCTCCATGTCATTTATCATCCTACCACTTCATGTCATTTCTCATCCTACCATCCTACCGCTCCATGTCATTTCTCATCCTACCCCTCCATGTCATTTCTCATCCTACACCTCCATGTCATTTCTCATCCTACCACTCCATGTCATTTCTCATCCTACCATCCTACACCTCCATGTCATTTCTCATCCTACCATTCTACCCCTCCATGTCATTTCTCATCCTACCACTCCATGTCATTTCTCATCCTACCATCCTACCATCCATGTAATTTCTCATCCTACCCCTCCATGTCATTTCTGATCCTACCCCTCCATGTCATTTCTCATCCTACCAATCCATGTCATTTCTCATTCTACCACTCCATGTCATTTCTCATCCTACCACTCCATGTAATTTCTCATCCTACCACTCCATGTCATTTCTCATCCTACCATCCTACCCCTCCATGTCATTTCTCATCCTACCATCCTACCACTCCATGTAATTTCTCATCCTACCCCTCCATGTCATTTCTCAACCTACCATCCTACACCTCCATGTCATTTCTCATCCTACCCCTCCATGTCATTTCTCATCCTACCACTACATGTCATTTCTCATCCTACCACTCCATGTAATTTCTCATCCTACCACTCCATGTCATTTCTCATCCTACCACTACATGTCATTTCTCATCCTACCCCTCCATGTCATTTCTCATCCTACCACTCCATGTCATTTCTCATCCTACCACTCCATGTCATTTCTCATCCTACCCCTCCATGTCATTTCTCATTCTACCATCCTACCACTCCATGTAATTTCTCATCCTACCATCCTACCACTCCATGTAATTTCTCATCCTACCATCCTACCACTACATGTCATTTCTCATCCTACCCCTCCATGTCATTTCTCATCCTACCCCTCCATGTCATTTCTCATCCTACCACTACATGTCATTTCTCATCCTACCACTCCATGTCATTTCTCATCCTACCACTCCATGTCATTTCTCATCCTACCCCTCCATGTCATTTCTCATCCTATACCACTCCATGTAATTTCTCATCCTACCCCTCCATGTCATTTCTCATCCTACCACTCCATGTAATTTCTCATCCTACCCCTCCATGTCATTTCTCATCCTACCATTACATGTCATTTCTCATCCTACCACTCCATGTAATTTCTCATCCTAACGCTCCATGTCATTTCTCATCCTACCACTCCATGTAATTTCTCATCCTACCACTCCATGTCATTTCTCATCCTACCATCCTACCGCTCCATGTCATTTCTCATCCTACCACTCCATGTAATTTCTCATCCTACCACTACATGTCATTTCTCATCCTACCACTCCATGTCATTTCTCATCCTACCATCCTACCACTACATGTAATTTCTCATCCTACCACTCCATGTCATTTCTCATCCTACCATCCTACCACTTCATGTAATTTCTCATCCTACCATCCTACCACTCTATGTAATTTCTCATCCTACCACTCCATGTCATTTCTCATCCTACCACTACATGTCATTTCTCATCCTACCACTCCATGTCATTTCTCATCCTACCACTCCATGTCATTTCTCATCCTACCATCCTACCACTCCATGTAATTTCTCATCCTACCCCTTCATGTAATTTCTCATCCTACCACTACATGTCATTTCTCATCCTACCACTCCATGTCATTTCTCATCCTACCATCCTACCACTCCATGTCATTTCTCATCCTACCACTACATGTCATTTCTCATCCTACCACTACATGTCATTTCTCATCCTACCACTACATGTCATTGCCAAACAGAGTCATTGACAACAACCAAAACTAAACAGGTGGGTTTTTATGAGGGGTTCTGAAAGACACTATGGGGTTGTCCACTGAAAGTTGACTAGCAACAACAACTGGGACCTAAAAGACACCCAACATGAGCGCCCAGAAGGTGTACCTGGGAATAGTTGAGGACGGGTAGAGAGGAGGTCAGAGGAGAGAGGAGGTCAGAGGAGAGAGCGGGGGTCAGAGGAGAGAGCGGGGGTCAGAGGAGAGAGCGGGGGTCAGAGGAGAGAGAGGAGGACAGAGCGGGGGTCAGAGGAGAGAGAGGGGGTCAGAGGAGAGAGCGGGGGTCAGAGGAGAGAGCGGGGGTCAGAGGAGAGAGCGGGGGTCAGAGGACAGAGCGGGGGTCAGAGGAGAGAGAGGAGGACAGAGGAGAGAGCGGGGGTCAGAGGAGAGAGCGGGGGTCAGAGGAGAGAGCGGGGGTCAGAGGAGAGGTATACCTTGTAATAGTTGAGGACAGGTAGAGCGGGGGTCAGAGGAGAGAGTGGGGGTCAGAGGAGAGAGAGGGGGTCAGAGGAGAGAGCGGGGGTCAGAGGAGAGGTATACCTTGTAATAGTTGAGGACGGGTAGAGAGGAGGTCAGAGGAGAGAGCGGGGGTCAGAGGAGAGAGAGGGGGTCAGAGGAGAGGTATACCTTGTAATAGTTGAGGACGGGTAGAGAGGAGGTCAGAGGAGAGAGCGGGGGTCAGAGGAGAGAGCGGGGGTCAGAGGAGAGAGCGGGGGTCAGAGGAGAGGTATACCTTGTAATAGTTGAGGACGGGTAGAGAGGAGGTCAGAGGAGAGAGCGGGGGTCAGAGGAGAGAGAGGGGGTCAGAGGAGAGAGCGGGGGTCAGAGGAGAGGTATACCTTGTAATAGTTGAGGACGGGTAGAGAGGAGGTCAGAGGAGAGAGCGGGGGTCAGAGGAGAGAGAGGGGGTCAGAGGAGAGGTATACCTTGTAATAGTTGAGGACGGGTAGAGAGGAGGTCAGAGGAGAGAGCGGGGGTCAGAGGAGAGAGCGGGGGTCAGAGGAGAGGTATACCTTGTAATAGTTGAGGACAGGTAGAGCTGGGGTCAGAGGTTCGTGGAGGATCCGTAGCGCCAGAGCCTGAGTTACCAACAGCAACAGGGCCTGGTCTGGATACACCTAGATAAACACACACAAGTTACCAACAGCAATCAATTAAAGAAATACACATGAATTATACTCAGGGATGGAAACTGGTGAGGCCCCCGAAAGGTGACACCCCTACAGGGGAAAATGCATGTTTTAACTAATTAAGAAACAGAATATGACCTACATGTTCAGTCTCTGTGTGTTAAATAAAAAGTGGATTATGTGAAACTAACTCACAGCTACATTTTTTTACAGAAAGCATTCTAATATCTAGACTTTACTTCAAATGGGAGCGCTTGTTACCACGACAGCCTTTATAATAGAAAGCTTGTTACCATGACAGCCTTTATAATAGAACGCTTGTTACCATGACAGCCTTTATAATAGAGCGCTTGTTACCATGACAGCCTTTATAATAGAGCGCTTGTTACCACGACAGCCTTTATAATAGAAAGCTTGTTACCATGACAGCCTTTATAATAGAGCGCTTGTTACCATGACAGCCTTTATAATAGAAAGCTTGTTACCACGACAGCCTTTATAATAGAAAGCTTGTTACCATGACAGCCTTTATAATAGAGCGCTTGTTACCATGACAGCCTTTATAATAGAAAGCTTGTTACCACGACAGCCTTTATAATAGAACGCTTGTTACCATGACAGCCTTTATAATAGAAAGCTTGTTACCATGACAGCCTTTATAATAGAACGCTTGTTACCATGACAGCCTTTATAATAGAACGCTTGTTATCATGACAACATTTATAATAGAATGGTTGTTACCACAACAGCCTTTACAATAGAAAGCTTTTTACCATGACAACCCCCCCCCCCCATCTAAACATCTAAATCCACAGTCTCCCTCCATCTAAACATCTAAATCCACAGTCTCCCCCCCATCTAAACATCTAAATCCACAGTCTCCCCCCCCCATCTAAACATCTAAATCCACAGTCCCCCCCCCCTATCTAAACATCTAAATCCACAGTCTCCCCCCCTATCTAAACATCTAAATCCACAGCGTCTCTCCCCCCCATCTAAACATCTAAATCCACAGTGTCTCTCCCCCCCATCTAAACATCTAAATCCACAGTGTCTCTCCCCCCCATCTAAATCCAGTGTCTCCCCCCCTATCTAAATCCAGTGTCTCCCCCCCCCCCATCTAAGCATCTAAATCCACAGTGTCTCCCTCCCCCCATCTAAACATCTAAATCCAGTGTCTCCCCCCCATCTAAACATCCAAATCCACAGCCCCCCCCCCATCTAAACATCTAAATCCACAGTCTCCCCCTATCTAAATCCAGTGTCTCCCCCCCCCCCATCTAAACATCTAAATCCACAGTGTCTCCCCCCCCATCTAAACATCTAAATCCACAGTGTCTCCCCCCCATCTAAACATCTAAATCCACAGTGTCTCCCCCCCATCTAAACATCTAAATCCACAGTGTCTCCCCCCCATCTAAACATCTAAATACACAGTCTCCCCCCCATCTAAATCCACAGTGTCTCCCCCCCCCATCTAAACATCTAAATCCACAGTTCCCCCCCCCATCTAAACATCTAAATCCACAGTCCCCCCCCCCCATCTAAACATCTAAATCCAGTGTCTCCCCCCATCTAAACATCTAAATCCACAGTCCCCCCCCCATCTAAACATCTAAATCCACAGTGTCTCCCCCCCATCTAAACATCTAAATCCACAGTGTCTCCCCCCCATCTAAAATATCTAAATCCAGTCTCCCCCCCATCTAAACATCTAAATCCACAGTCTCCCCCCATCTAAACATCTAAATCCACAGTCTCCCCCCCATCTAAACATCTAAATCCACAGTCTCCCCCCATCTAAACATCTAAATCCACAGTCCCCCCCCCATCTAAACATCTAAATCCACAGTCCCCCCCCCCATCTAAACATCTAAATCCACAGTGTCTCCCCCCCATCTAAACATCTAAATCCACAGTGTCTCCCCCCCATCTAAACATCTAAATCCACAGTCCCCCCCCCCATCTAAACATGTAAATCCAGTGTCTCCCCCCATCTAAACATCTAAATCCACAGTCTCCCCTCCCATCTAAACATCTAAATCCACAGTCCCCCCCCCCATCTAAACATCTAAATCCACAGTCCCCCCCCCATCTAAACATCTAAATCCACAGTCCCCCCCCCCCCCCCATCTAAACATCTAAATCCACAGTGTCTCCCCCCCCCATCTTTATAATAGAAAGCTTGTTACCATGACAGCCTTTATAATAGAACGCTTGTTATCATGACAACATTTATAATAGAATGGTTGTTACCACAACAGCCTTTACAATAGAAAGCTTTTTACCATGACAACCCCCCCCCCCATCTAAACATCTAAATCCACAGTCTCCCTCCATCTAAACATCTAAATCCACAGTCTCCCCCCCATCTAAACATCTAAATCCACAGTCTCCCCCCTATCTAAACATCTAAATCCACAGTCTCCCCCCCATCTAAACATCTAAATCCAAAGTCTCCCCCCCCTATCTAAACATCTAAATCCACAGTGTCTCTCCCCCCCATCTAAACATCTAAATCCACAGTGTCTCTCCCCCCATCTAAACATCTAAATCCACAGTGTCTCTCCCCCCCCATCTAAATCCAGTGTCTCCCCCCCTATCTAAATCCAGTGTCTCCCCCCCCCCCATCTAAGCATCTAAATCCACAGTGTCTCCCTCCCCCCATCTAAACATCTAAATCCACAGTCCCCCCCCATCTAAACATCTAAATCCACAGTCTCCCCCCCATCTAAACATCTAAATCCACAGTCCCCCCCCCCATCTAAACATCTAAATCCACAGTGTCTCCCCCCCATCTAAACATCTAAATCCACAGTCCCCCCCCCCCATCTAAACATCTAAATCCACAGTGCCCCCCCATCTAAACATCTAAATCCACAGTGTCTCCCCCCATCTAAACATCTAAATCCACAGCCCCCCCCCATCTAAACATCTAAATCCACAGTCCCCCCCCCCCCATCTAAACATCTAAATCCACAGTGTCTCCCCATCTAAACATCTAAATCCACAGTCCCCCCCCCATCTAAATCCACAGTCCCCCCCCATCTAAATCCACAGTGTCTCCCCCCATCTAAACATCTAAATCCACAGTCCCCCCCCCCATCTAAATCCACAGTGTCTCACCATCTAAACATCTAAATCCACAGTCCCCCCCCATCTAAACATCTAAATCCACAGTCCCCCCCCCCATCTAAATCCACAGTGTCTCCCCCCCATCTAAACATCTAAATCCACAGTCCCCCCCATCTAAACATCTAAATCCACAGTGTCTCCCCCCCGCATCTAAACATCTAAATCCACAGTGTCTCCCCATCTAAACATCTAAATCCACAGTCTCCCCCCATCTAAACATCTAAATCCACAGCCCCCCCCCCCCATCTAAACATCTAAATCCACAGTGTCTCCCCCCCCCATCTAAACATCTAAATCCACAGTGTCTCTCCCCCCCATCTAAACATCTAAATCCAGTGTCTCCCCCCCCCATCTAAACATCTAAATCCACAGTGTCTCCCCCCCCCCATCTAAACATGTAAATCCACAGTCTCCCCCCCCATCTAAAGATCTAAATCCACAGCCCCCCCCCATCTAAACATCTAAATCCAGTGTCTCCCCCCCATCTAAACATCTAAATCCACAGTGTCTCCCCATCTAAACATCTAAATCCACAGCCCCCCCCCATCTAAACATCTAAATCCACAGTCCCCCCCCCCATCTAAACATCTAAATCCACAGCCCCCACCCCATCTAAACATCTAAATCCACAGTCCCCCCCCCCCCATCTAAACATCTAAATCCACAGTCCCCCCCCCCATCTAAACATCTAAATCCACAGCCCCCCCCATCTAAACATCTAAATCCACAGTCCCCCCCCCATCTAAACATCTAAATCCACAGCCCCCCCCCATCTAAACATCTAAATCCACAGTATCTCCCCCCCATCTAAACATCTAAATCCAGTCTCCCCCCATCTAAACATCTAAATCCACAGCCCCCCCCCCCATCTAAACATCTAAATCCAGTCTCCCCCCATCTAAACATCTAAATCCACAGCCCCCCCCCCATCTAAACATCTAAATCCACAGTCCCCCCCCCCCATCTAAACATCTAAATCCACAGTGTCCCCCCCCATCTAAACATCTAAATCCACAGTGTCCCCCCCCCATCTAAACATCTAAATCCACAGTCTCCCCCATCTAAACATCTAAATCCACAGTCCCCCCCCATCTAAATCCAGTGTCCCCCCCCGATCTAAAAATCTAAATCCACAGTCTCCCCCCCATCTAAACATCTAAATCCACAGTGTCTCCCCCCCATCTAAATCCACAGTGTCCCCCCCCCCATCTAAATCCACAGTGTCTCCCCCCCCCCCATCTAAATCCACAGTGTCTCCCCCCCCATCTAAATCCACAGTGTCTCCCCCCCCCATCTAAATCCACAGTGTCTCCCCCCCCCATCTAAATCCACAGTGTCTCCCCCCCCATCTAAATCCAAAGTGTCTCCCCCCCCCATCTAAATCCAGTGCCCCCCCCGATCTAAACATCTAAATCCACAGTGTCTCCCCCCCCCATCTAAATCCACAGTGTCTCCCCCCCCCATCTAAATCCAGTGCCCCCCCCCGATCTAAACATCTAAATCCACAGTGTCTCCCCCCCCCCATCTAAACATCTAAAACCACAGTGTGTGTATAATGTGAGTGTGTGTCTGGTGTGAGTGTGTGTGTGTGTGCAATGTGAGTGTGTGTGTGTGGTGTGTGTGAGTGTGTGTGTGCAATGTGAGTGTGTGTGTGGTGTGTGTGAGTGTGTGTGTGTATAATGTGAGTGTGTGTCTGGTGTGAGTATGTGTGTGTACAATGTGAGTGTGTGTGAGTATAATGTGAGTGTGTGTGTGTGTGGTGTGTGTGAGTGTGTGTGTATAATGTGAGTGTGTGTGTGTGTGGTGTGTGTGAGTGTGTGTGTATAATGTGAGTGTGTGTGTGTGGTGTGTGTGAGTGTGTGTGTGTATAATGTGAGTGTGTGTGTGTGGTGTGTGTGAGTGTGTGTGTATAATGTGAGTGTGTGAGTGGTGTGTGTGAGTGTGTGTGTATAATGTGAGTGTGTGAGTGGTGTGTGTGAGTGTGTGTGTATAATGTGAGTGTGTGAGTGTGTGTGTGTGAGTGTGTGTGTATAATGTGAGTGTGTGTGTGTGGTGTGTGTGAGTGTATAATGTGAGTGTGTGTGTGTGGTGTGTGTGAGTGTGTGTGTGTGGTGTGTGTGAGTGTGTGTGTATAATGTGAGTGTGTGTGTGTGGTGTGTGTGTATAATGTGAGTGTGTGTGTGTGGTGTGTGTGTGTATAATGTGAGTGTGTGTCTGGTGTGAGTGTGTGTGTGTGTGCAATGTGAGTGTGTGTGTGGTGTGTGTGTGTATAATGTGAGTGTGTGTGTGTGGTGTGTGTGAGTGTGTGTATAATGTGAGTGTGTGTGGTGTGTGTGTGTATAATGTGAGTGTGTGTGTGGTGTGTGTGTGTGGTGTGTGTGAGTGTGTGTGTATAATGTGAGTGTGTGTGTGGTGTGTGTGAGTGTGTGTGTATAATGTGAGTGTGTGTGTGTGGTGTGTGTGAGTGTGTGTGTATAATGTGAGTGTGTGTGTGGTGTGTGTGAGTGTGTGTGTATAATGTGAGTGTGTGTGTGGTGTGTGTGAGTGTGTGTGTGTATAATGTGAGTGTGTGTGTGTGGTGTGTGTGAGTGTGTGTGTGGTGTGAGTGTGTGTGTGTGGT
This sequence comes from Oncorhynchus clarkii lewisi, assembly GCF_045791955.1. Taxonomy (NCBI): domain Eukaryota; kingdom Metazoa; phylum Chordata; class Actinopteri; order Salmoniformes; family Salmonidae; genus Oncorhynchus; species Oncorhynchus clarkii. Next base: position 742,679 of record NC_092163.1, read on the forward strand.
GTGTGTGTGTATATAATGTGAGTGTGTGTCTGGTGTGAGTGTGTGTGTGTGTGTGTGTGTGTGTACAATGTGAGTGTGTGTGTGGTGTGTGTGAGTGTGTGGTGTGTGTATATAATGTGAGTGTGTGTGTGTGGTGTGTGTGAGTGTGTGTGTATAATGTGAGTGTGTGTGTGTGGTGTGTGTGTGTATAATGTGAGTGTGTGTGTGTGGTGTGTGTGTGAGTGTGTGTATAATGTGAGTGTGTGTCTGGTGTGAGTGTGTGTGTGTGTGCAATGTGAGTGTGTGTGTGTGGTGTGTGTGTGTATAATGTGAGTGTGTGTGTGGTGTGTGTGTGAGTGTGTGTATAATGTGAGTGTGTGTCTGGTGTGAGTGTGTGTGTGTGTGCAATGTGAGTGTGTGTGTGGTGTGTGTGTGTATAATGTGAGTGTGTGTGTGGTGTGTGTGTGAGTGTGTGTATAATGTGAGTGTGTGTCTGGTGTGAGTGTGTGTGTGTGTGCAATGTGAGTGTGTGTGTGGTGTGTGTGTGTATAATGTGAGTGTGTGTCTGGTGTGAGTGTGTGTGTGTGTGCAATGTGAGTGTGTGTGTGGTGTGTGTGTGTCTGGTGTGAGTGTGTGTGTGTGTGCAATGTGAGTGTGTGTGTGTGGTGTGTGTGTGTGTGTGTACAATGTGAGTGTGTGTGTGTGTGTGTGTGTGTGTGTGTGTGGTGTGTGTGCAATGTGAGTGTGTGTGTGGTGTGTGTGAGTGTTTGTGTATAATGTGAGTGTGTGTGTGGTGTGTGTGTGTGTGTACAATGTGAGTGTGTGTGGTGTGTGTGTGTGAGTGTGTGTGTGTGTGGTGTGTGTGTATAATGTGAGTGTGTGTGAGTGTGTGTGTGTGTGGTGTGTGTGTATAATGTGAGTGTGTGTGTGTGGTGTGTGTGAGTATAATGTGTGTGGTGTGTGTGAGTGTGTGTGTATAATGTGAGTGTGTGTGTGTGGTGTGTGTGAGTGTATAATGTGAGTGTGTGTGTGTGGTGTGTGTGAGTGTGTGTGTATAATGTGAGTGTGTGTGTGGTGTGTGTGAGTGTGTGTGTATAATGTGAGTGTGTGTGTGGTGTGTGTGAGTGTGTGTGTATAATGTGAGTGTGTGTGTGTGGTGTGTGTGTATAATGTGAGTGTGTGTGTGGTGTAAGTGAGTGTGTGTGTATAATGTGAGTGTGTGAGTGTGTGTGGTGTGTGTGAGTGTGTGTGTGTGTGGTGTGTGTGTGTGTGTGTATATAATGTGAGTGTGTGTCTGGTGTGAGTGTGTGTGTGTGTGTGTGTACAATGTGAGTGTGTGTGTGGTGTGTGTGTGTGGTGTGTGTGAGTGTGTGTGTATAATGTGAGTGTGTGTGTGTGGTGTGTGTGTGTGGTGTGTGTGAGTGTGTGTGTACAATGTGAGTGTGTGTGTGTGGTGTGCACACCATCAGGAAGGTCCGTGGGATCTGGATGAGGTGTCCCAGAGATCCCTGGTTCAGCAGGATCTCCATGGTAACGTTTCTCGCCTCCTACAAAACACACAATGCTGAAACAACAACAACAACAACAGCCCAGAGAAAGACAAGCGCGTGTGTGTGTGTGTGTGTGTGTGTGTGTGTGTGTGTGTGTGTGTGTGTGTGTGTGTGTGTGTGTGTGTGTGTGTGTGTGTGTGTGTGTACCGTCAGAAAGGCAGTGTCAGGAGGACCAGCAGGAGAATTGAGCACGTGGAGAAAGTATGCCCAACTCTGAGACTGAAACACAGATACACACATTATGTCCACACAGGTTGAATGACTGCCCATTTCTGAGTTTCAGCGCTTTGAGTGTCAGCGCTCTGAGTGTCAGCGCTCTGAGTGTCAGCGCTCTGAGTGTCAGCGCTCTGAGTGTCAGCTCTCTGAGTGTCAGCTCTCTGAGTGTCAGCTCTCTGAGTGTCAGCTCTCTGAGTGTCAGAGGTCTGAGTGTCAGCGCTCTGAGTGTCAGCGCTCTGAGTGTCAGCGCTCTGAGTGTCAGCGCTCTGAGTGTCAGAGGTCTGAGTGTCAGAGGTCTGAGTGTCAGAGGTCTGAGTTTCAGCGCTCTGAGTGTCAGCGCTCTGAGTGTCAGAGGTCTGAGTGTCAGCGGTCTGAGTGTCAGAGGTCTGAGTGTCAGAGGTCTGAGTGTCAGCGCTCTGAGTGTCAGCGCTCTGAGTGTCAGCGCTCTGAGTGTCAGAGGTCTGAGTGTCAGAGGTCTGAGTGTCAGCGCTCTGAGTGTCAGCGCTCTGAGTGTCAGCGCTCTGAGTGTCAGCGCTCTGAGTGTCAGCGCTCTGAGTGTCAGAGGTCTGAGTGTCAGCGCTCTGAGTGTCAGCGCTCTGAGTGTCAGCGCTCTGAGTGTCAGAGGTCTGAGTTTCAGCGCTCTGAGTTTCAGCGCTCTGAGTTTCAGCGCTCTGAGTGTCAGCGGTCTGAGTGTCAGCGGTCTGAGTGTCAGCGGTCTGAGTGCCAGCGGTCTGAGTGTCAGTGGTCTGAGTGTCAGCGCTCTGATTTACAGAGGTCTGAGTTTCAGCGCTCTGAGTTTCAGCGCTCTGAGTTTCAGAGGTCTGAGTTACAGAGGTCTGAGTTTCAGCGCTCTGAGTGTCAGCGCTCTGAGTGTCAGCGCTCTGAGTGTCAGCGCTCTGAGTGTCAGAGGTCTGAGTTTCAGCGCTCTGAGTTTCAGCGCTCTGAGTTTCAGCGCTCTGAGTGTCAGCGGTCTGAGTGTCAGCGGTCTGAGTGTCAGCGGTCTGATTTACAGAGGTCTGAGTTTCAGCGCTCTGAGTTTCAGCGCTCTGAGTTTCAGAGGTCTGAGTTACAGAGGTCTGAGTTTCAGCGCTCTGAGTTTCAGCGCTCTGAGTTTCAGCGCTCTGAGTTTCAGCGCTCTGAGTTTCAGCGCTCTGAGTGTCAGAGGTCTGAGTGTCAGCGCTCTGAGTGTCAGCGCTCTGAGTGTCAGCGCTCTGATTTACAGAGGTCTGAGTTTCAGCGCTCTGAGTTTCAGCGCTCTGAGTTACAGAGGTCTGAGTTTCAGAGGTCTGAAGTTCTAGACTCAAGGTTGTGAGACTCACGTCCTTGTAGACAGCCATGTTGCTCTTCAGAACCCTCAGGCCAAACTTTACCACCTCGACCTGCCTGGGAACCACAGCACCTAGAAGAAGAAGAGAGAGAGGAGGAGAGAGGGAGGAGGACAGGAAAAGAGAGGGGATAGGAGGGAGGATGACAGGACCAGAGAGGGGAGGAGAGATGGAGGAGGACAGGAACAGAGAGAAGAGGGAGGGAGGAGGACAAGACAAGAGAGGAGAAGGAGGGAGGAGGACAGGAACAGAGAGGGGAGGAGAGGGAGGAGGACAGGACAAGAGAGAGGAGAGATGGAGGAGGACAAGAGAGAGGGGAGAGGGAGGAGGACAGGAACAGAGAGATGAGAGATGGAGGAGGACAGGACAAGACAGAGGAGAGAGGGAGGAGGACAGGAACAGAGAGGGGAGGAGAGGAGAGAGGGAGGAGGACAAGAGAGAGGAGAGAGGGAGGAGGACAGGACAAGACAGAGGAGAGAGGGAGGAGGACAGGAACAGAGAGAGGAGAGATGGAGGAGGACAGGAACAGAGAGAGGAGAGATGGAGGAGGACAAGACAAGAGAGGGGAGGAGAGAGGGGGGAGGACAGGACAAGACAGAGGAGAGATAGAGGAGGACAGGACAAGACAGAGGAGAGATGGAGGAGGACAAGACAAGACAGAGGAGAGAGGGAGGAGGACAGGAACAGAGAGAGGAGAGAGGGAGGAGGACAGGACAAGAGAGGGGAGAGAGGGAGGAGGACAGGAACAGAGAGAGGAGAGATGGAGGAGGACAGGAAAAGAGAGGGGAAGAGAGGGAGGAGGACAGGAACAGAGAGAGGAGAGATGGAGGAGGACAGGAAAAGAGAGGGGAAGAGAGGGAGGAGCACAGGAAAAGAGAGGGGAAGAGAGGGAGGAGGACAGGAAAAGAGAGGGGAAGAGAGGGAGGAGGACAGGAACAGAGAGAAGAGATGAAGGAGGACAAGACAGAGGAGAGAGGGAGGAGGACAGGACAAGACAGAGGAGAGAGGGAGGAGGACAGGACAAGACAGAGGAGAGAGGGAGGAGGACAGGACAAGTGTGTGTATATCAGACAGGAGAGAGCTAGATGTGTGTGTATCAGACAGGAGATAGCTAGATGTGTGTGTATATCAGACAGGATATAGCTAGATGTGTGTGTATATCAGACGGGAGATAGCTAGATGTGTGTGTATATCAGACAGGAGATAGCTAGATGTGTGTGTATATCAGACAGGAGATAGCTAGATGTGTGTGTATATCAGACAGGAGATAGCTAGATGTGTGTGTATATATCTAACCTTTGACCTCCTCCCAGGGAGTGTCGGGGGAGAGGGGCTGCGTTGCAATGGCAGCGGTGACGCTGGGCGCGGTTGCCGTGGTGATGATGCGTAGGTAGAAGGTGAAGAGGCGTGGCGTTAGGCGGCACACGGGGCAGCAGACCCCAGGGGGCGGATAGAAGAAGGAGGAGAGGGCGGAGCTAAAGTCCCCGGCCTTCATCAGGAAGAGAGGGATCAGATCCCGCACCGCCTGGACACTAGAGTAGACACACACACACACGTTAGGCACATAGACAAGCATTAAACACACACACACATTAGGCACACGGACAAACTTTAAACACACACACACACGTAGATACAGAGTAACAGGTAGATACAGAGTAACAGAGTAACAGGTAGATACAGAGTAACAGGTAGATACAGTAACAGAGTTACAGGTAGATACAGAGTAACAGAGTAACAGGTAGATACAGAGTAACAGGTAGATACAGAGTAACAGGTAGATACAGAGTAACAGGTAGATACAGTAACAGAGTTACAGGTAGATACAGAGTAACAGAGTAACAGGTAGATACAGAGTAACAGGTAGATACAGAGTAACAGGTAGATACAGTAACAGAGTTACAGGTAGATACAGAGTAACAGAGTAACAGGTAGATACAGAGTAACAGGTAGATACAGAGTAACAGAGTAACAGGTAGATACAGAGTAACAGGTAGATACAGAGTAACAGGTAGATACAGTAACAGAGTTACAGGTAGATACAGAGTAACAGGTAGATACAGAGTAACAGGTAGATACAGTAACAGAGTTACAGGTAGATACAGAGTAACAGAGTAACAGGTAGATACAGGGTAACAGGTAGATACAGTAACAGAGTTACAGGTAGATACAGAGTAACAGAGTAACAGGTAGATACAGAGTAAAAGGTAGATACAGAGTAACAGGTAGATACAGAGTAACAGGTAGATACAGTAACAGAGTTACAGGTAGATACAGAGTAACAGGTAGATACAGAGTAACAGGTAGATACAGTAACAGAGTTACAGGTAGATACAGAGTAACAGAGTAACAGGTAGATACAGGGTAACAGGTAGATACAGTAACAGAGTTACAGTTAGATACAGAGTAACAGAGTAACAGGTAGATACAGAGTAACAGGTAGATACAGAGTAACAGGTAGATACAGAGTAACAGGTAGATACAGTAACAGAGTTACAGGTAGATACAGAGTAACAGGTAGATACAGGGTAACAGGTAGATACAGTAACAGAGTTACAGGTAGATACAGAGTAACAGAGTAACAGGTAGATACAGAGTAACAGGTAGATACAGAGTAACATGTAGATACAGAGTAACAGGTAGATACAGTAACAGAGTTACAGGTAGATACAGAGTAACAGAGTAACAGGTAGATACAGAGTAAAAGGTAGATACAGAGTAACAGAGTAACAGGTAGATACAGAGTAACAGGTAGATACAGAGTAACATGTAGATATAGAGTAACAGAGTAACAGGTAGATACAGAGTAACAGATAGATACAGAGTAACAGGTAGATACAGAGTAACATGTAGATATAGAGTAACAGAGTAACAGGTAGATACAGAGTAACAGATAGATACAGAGTAACAGGTAGATACAGAGTAACAGAGTAACAGGTAGATACAGAGTAAAAGGTAGATATAGAGTAACAGAGTAACAGGTAGAGCAGTGACTCACCGTTCAGTGTTCCCACTATGAACCACCTTCAGGTAACGGGTCAACTCCCTGTACCTACAGACAAACAGAAATAAACGAAATAAGGAAATATCATGTACAGTGTGTGTGATGGTGTGTGTGTGTGTGATGGTGTGTGTGTGTGTGATGGTGTGTGTGTGTGTGATGGTGTGTGATGGTGTGTGTGTGTGTGTGTGTGATGGTGTGTGTGTGTGTGTGTGATTGTGTGTGATGGTGTGTGTGTGTGATGGTGTGTGATGGTGTGTGTGTGTGTGTGATGGTGTGTGATGGTGTGTGTGTGTGTGTGTGATGGTGTGTGATGGTGTGTGTGTGTGTGTGTGAGATGGTGTGTGTGTGTGTGTGTGATGGTGTGTGTGTGTGTGTGTGATGGTGTGTGTGTGTGTGTGATGGTGTGTGTGTGTGTGTGTGTGATGGTGTGTGTGTGTGTGTGTGATGGTGTGTGTGTGTGTATGTGTGTGTGTGTGTGTGTGTGATGGTGTGTGTGTGTGTGTGTGTGTGATGGTGTTTGTGTGTGTGTGATGGTGTGTGTGTGTGTGTGATGGTGTGTGTGTGTGTGATGGTGTGTTGGTGTGTGTGTGTGTGTGTGTGTGTGTGTGTGTGTGTGTGTGTGTGTTGGTGTGTGTGTTGGTGTGTGTGATGGTGTGTGATGGTGTGTGATGGTGTGTGTGTGTGTGTGTGTGTGACGGAGTCAGTACTAAGGAATCCCCCTTAGCGGATATTAAACACAAACGAGAGCAAACAACTAACAGACATAAAGTTACGCAGAATATCAAACAACAGTTTGCAGCACATATCATATACTGTATTACAGAGCGGACCAGCTGACTGATGAACGTGACCATATACTGTATTACAGAGCGGACCAGCTGACTGATGAACGTGACCATATACTGTATTACAGAGCGGACCAGCTGACTGATGAACGTGACCATATACTGTATTACAGAGCGGACCAGCTGACTGATGAACGTGACCATATACTGTATTACAGAGCGGACCAGCTGACTGATGAACGTGACCATATACTGTATTACAGAGCGGACCAGCTGACTGATGAACGTGACCATATACTGTATTACAGAGCGGACCAGCTGACTGATGAACGTGACCATATACTGTATTACAGAGCGGACCAGCTGACTGATGAACGTGACCATATACTGTATTACAGAGCGGACCAGCTGACTGATGAACGTGACCATATACTGTATTACAGAGCGGACCAGCTGACTGATGAACGTGACCATATACTGTATTACAGAGCGGACCAGCTGACTGATGAACGTGACCATATACTGTATTACAGAGCGGACCAGCTGACTGATGAACGTGACCATATACTGTATTACAGAGCGGACCAGCTGACTGATGAACGTGACCATATACTGTATTACAGAGCGGACCAGCTGACTGATGAACGTGACCATATACTGTATTACAGAGCGGACCAGCTGACTGATGAACGTGACCATATACTGTATTACAGAGCGGACCAGCTGACTGATGAACGTGACCATATACTGTATTACAGAGCGGACCAGCTGACTGATGAACGTGACCATATACTGTATTACAGAGCGGACCAGCTGACTGATGAACGTGACCATATACTGTATTACAGAGCGGACCAGCTGACTGATGAACGTGACCATATACTGTATTACAGAGCGGACCAGCTGACTGATGAACGTGACCATATACTGTATTACAGAGCGGACCAGCTGACTGATGAACGTGACCATATACTGTATTACAGAGCGGACCAGCTGACTGATGAACGTGACCATATACTGTATTACAGAGCGGACCAGCTGACTGATGAACGTGACCATATACTGTATTACAGAGCGGACCAGCTGACTGATGAACGTGACCATATACTGTATTACAGAGCGGACCAGCTGACTGATGAACGTGACCATATACTGTATTACAGAGCGGACCAGCTGACTGATGAACGTGACCATATACTGTATTACAGAGCGGACCAGCTGACTGATGAACGTGACCATATACTGTATTACAGAGCGGACCAGCTGACTGATGAACGTGACCATATACTGTATTACAGAGCGGACCAGCTGACTGATGAACGTGACCATATACTGTATTACAGAGCGGACCAGCTGACTGATGAACGTGACCATATACTGTATTACAGAGCGGACCAGCTGACTGATGAACGTGACCATATACTGTATTACAGAGCGGACCAGCTGACTGATGAACGTGACCATATACTGTATTACAGAGCGGACCAGCTGACTGATGAACGTGACCATATACTGTATTACAGAGCGGACCAGCTGACTGATGAACGTGACCATATACTGTATTACAGAGCGGACCAGCTGACTGATGAACGTGACCATATACTGTATTACAGAGCGGACCAGCTGACTGATGAACGTGACCATATACTGTATTACAGAGCGGACCAGCTGACTGATGAACGTGACCATATACTGTATTACAGAGCGGACCAGCTGACTGATGAACGTGACCATATACTGTATTACAGAGCGGACCAGCTGACTGATGAACGTGACCATATACTGTATTACAGAGCGGACCAGCTGACTGATGAACGTGACCATATACTGTATTACAGAGTGGACCAGCTGACTGATGAACGTGACCATATACTGTATTACAGAGCGGACCAGCTGACTGATGAACGTGACCATATACTGTATTACAGAGTGGACCAGCTGACTGATGAACGTGACCATATACTGTATTACAGAGCGGACCAGCTGACTGATGAACGTGACCATATACTGTATTACAGAGCGGACCAGCTGACTGATGAACGTGACCATATACTGTATTACAGAGCGGACCAGCTGACTGATGAACGTGACCATATACTGTATTACAGAGCGGACCAGCTGACTGATGAACGTGACCATATACTGTATTACAGAGCGGACCAGCTGACTGATGAACGTGACCATATACTGTATTACAGAGCGGACCAGCTGACTGATGAACGTGACCATATACTGTATTACAGAGTGGACCAGCTGACTGATGAACGTGACCTGCAAATTAATTACTTACAAATCATACAATGTGATTTTCTGGATTTTTGTTTTAGATTCCGTCTCTCACAGTTGAAGTGTACCTACGATAAAAAATTACAGACCTCTACATGCTTTGTAAGTAGGAAAACCTACAAATGACCTCGTGGACCAGTTGACTGCAGATATTGATTGTGATGGTAAATACCTGTTGAGTCTCTGTAATGTTTCAGTTCTCAGCAGGACAACAGCGGCAGATTCAGTCAGCGGCTCCTTCTTCCCTTTTCCCGGGCGGATCCCCGTCACGTTCTGTCCCTTTAACACTGAGACCAGCAGGACATCTGACCAGGGGAGAACACACAGCCTGGAACAAACACACACATTAACGGTCTGTCCCTTTAACACTGAGACCAGCAGGACATCTGACCAGGGGAGAACACACAGCCTGGAACACACACACACACACATTAACAGTCTGTCCCTTTAAGACTGAGACCAGCATGACATCTGACCAGGGGAGAACACACAGCCTGGAACACACACATTAACGGTCTGTCCCTTTAACACTGAAAGGGGGAGGGGGAGGATCTGTACCTGTTTCTCAGAGCGATACAGCTGGGAGGTAGGGGGGAGGGTCTATACCTGTTTCTCAGAGCGATGCAGCTGGGAGGTAGGGGGGAGGGTCTATACCTGTTTCTCAGAGCGATGCAGCTGGGAGGAAGGGGGAGGGTCTATACCTGTTTCTCAGAGCGATGCAGCTGGGAGGAAGGGGGGGAGGGTCTATACCTGTTTCTCAGAGCGATGCAGCTGGGAGGAAGGGGGGGAGGGTCTATACCTGTTTCTCAGAGCGATGCAGCTGGGAGGTAGGGGGGGAGGGTCTATACCTGTTTCTCAGAGCGATGCAGCTGGGAGGAAGGGAGAGGGTCTATACCTGTTTCTCAGAGCGATGCAGCTGGGAGGAAGGGGGAGGGTCTGTACCTGTTTCTCAGAGCGATGCAGCTGGGAGGTAGGGGGAGGGTCTATACCTGTTTCTCAGAGCGATGCAGCTGGGAGGTAGGGGTGGTCTGTACCTGTTTCTCAGAGCGATGCAGCTGGGAGGTAGGGGGGAGGGTCTATACCTGTTTCTCAGAGCGATGCAGCTGGGAGGAAGGGGGGAGGGTCTATACCTGTTTCTCAGAGCGATGCAGCTGGGAGGTAGGGGGAGGGTCTGGTAGAAACCTTGAAGTATCTGGAGAAACTCTGGACTGAAGTCACACTCCACCATCTGTCTTCGCACCGCCTCCATTACCCTGAACACACACACACACACACACACACACACACGTTACCCAGTCCTAAATGGACCTCTAGACCCTATGGTGTTACCCAGTCCTAAATGGACCTCTAGACCCTATGGTGTTACCCAGTCCTAAATGGACCCCTATGGTGTTACCCAGTCCTAAATGGACCTCTAGACCCTATGGTGTTACCCAGTCCTAAATGGACCTATATGGTGTTACCCAGTTCTAAATGGACCCCTATGGTGTTACCCAGTCCTAAATGGACCTCTATGGTGTTACCCAGTCCTAAATGGACCTCTATGGTGTTACCCAGTCCTAAATGGACCCCTATGGTGTTACCCAGTCCTAAATGGACCCCTATGGTGTTACCCAGTCCTAAATGGACCTATATGGTGTTACCCAGTCCTAAATGGACTCCTAGACCCTATGGTGTTACCCAGTCCTAAATGGACCTCTATGTTGTTACCCAGTCCTAAATGGACTCCTAGACCCTATGGTGTTACCCAGTCCTAAATGGACTCCTAGACCCTATGGAGTTACCCAGTCCTAAATGGACCCCTATGGTGTTACCCAGTCCTAAATGAACCTCTAGACCCTATGGTGTTACCCAGTCCTAAATGGACCTCTATGGTGTTACCCAGTCCTAAATGAACCTCTAGACCCTATGGTGTTACCCAGTCCTAAATGGTCCCCTAGACCCTATGGTGTTACCCAGTCCTAAATGGACCCCTATGGTGTTACCCAGTCCTAAATGGATCTCTAGACCCTATGGTGTTACCCAGTCCTAAATGGACCTCTGTGGTGTTACCCAGTCCTAAATGGACCTCTAGACCCTATGGTGTTACCCCGTCCTAAATGGACCCCTATGGTGTTACCCAGTCCTAAATTGACCTCTATGGTGTTACCCAGTCCTAAATGGACCCCTATGGTGTTACCCAGTCCTAAATGGACCTCTATGGTGTTACCCAGTCCTAAATGGACCTATATGGTGTTACCCAGTCCTAAATGGACCTCTAGACCCTATGGTGTTACCCAGTCCTAAATGGACCTATATGGTGTTACCCAGTCCTAAATGGACCTCTATGTTGTTACCCAGTCCTAAATGGACTCCTAGACCCTATGGTGTTACCCAGTCCTAAATGGACCCCTATGGTGTTACCCAGTCCTAAATGGACCTCTAGACCCTATGGTGTTACCCAGTCCTAAATGGACCTCTAGACCCTATGGTGTTACCCAGTCCTAAATGGTCCCCTAGACCCTATGGTGTTACCCAGTCCTAAATGGACCTCTAGACCCTATGGTGTTACCCAGTCCTAAATGGACCTATATGGTGTTACCCAGTCCTAAATGGACCCCTATGGTGTTACCCAGTCCTAAATGGACCTCTAGACCCTATGGTGTTACCCCGTCCTAAATGGACCCCTATGGTGTTACCCAGTCCTAAATGGACCTCTATGGTGTTACCCAGTCCTAAATGGACCCCTATGGTGTTACCCAGTCCTAAATGGACCTCTATGGTGTTACCCAGTCCTAAATGGACCCCTATGGTGTTACCCAGTCCTAAATGGACCTCTATGGTGTTACCCAGTCCTAAATGGACCTATATGGTGTTACCCAGTCCTAAATGGACCTCTAGACCCTATGGTGTTACCCAGTCCTAAATGGACCTATATGGTGTTACCCAGTCCTAAATGGACCTCTATGTTGTTACCCAGTCCTAAATGGACTCCTAGACCCTATGGTGTTACCCAGTCCTAAATGGACTCCTAGACCCTATGGTGTTACCCAGTCCTAAATGGACCCCTATGGTGTTACCCAGTCCTAAATGGACCTCTAGACCCTATGGTGTTACCCAGTCCTAAATGGACCTCTAGACCCTATGGTGTTACCCAGTCCTAAATGGTCCCCTAGACCCTATGGTGTTACCCAGTCCTAAATGGACCTCTAGACCCTATGGTGTTACCCAGTCCTAAATGGACCTATATGGTGTTACCCAGTCCTAAATGGACCCCTATGGTGTTACCCAGTCCTAAATGGACCTCTAGACCCTATGGTGTTACCCCGTCCTAAATGGACCCCTATGGTGTTACCCAGTCCTAAATGGACCTCTATGGTGTTACCCAGTCCTAAATGGACCCCTATGGTGTTACCCAGTCCTAAATGGACCTCTATGGTGTTACCCAGTCCTAAATGGACCTCTATGGTGCTACCCAGTCCTAAATGGACCCCTATGGTGTTACCCAGTCCTAAATGGACCCCTATGGTGTTACCCAGTCCTAAATGGACCTCTATGGTGTTACCCAGTCCTAAATGGACCCCTATGGTGTTACCCAGTCCTAAATGGACCTATATGGTGTTACCCAGTCCTAAATGGACCTCTAGACCCTATGGTGTTACCCAGTCCTAAATGGACCCCTATGGTGTTACCCAGTCCTAAATGGACCTCTATGGTGTTACCCAGTCCTAAATGGACCTCTATGGTGTTACCCAGTCCTAAATGGACCCCTATGGTGTTACCCAGTCCTAAATGGACCCCTATGGTGTTACCAGTCCTAAATGGACCCCTATGGTGTTACCCAGTCCTAAATGGACCTCTAGACCCTATGGTGTTACCCAGTCCTAAATGGACCCCTATGGTGTTACCCAGTCCTAAATGGACCCCTATGGTGTTACCCAGTCCTAAATGGACCCCTATGGTGTATGGCCTATGGCGTACCTGGTTAGCAGCAAGGGCAGGGCCTCCGCTATCCTGGCCTCAAGATGATGGGAAATCACTGGTCTGTTAGGGGTTAGAGGTCACAGAAGTCAGGGGTTAGACGTCGAGGCAGATTTAGTCATATTAGAAGTGTGAAGCCTCCCGAATGGTGCCGTGGTCTAAGGCACTGCATCGCAGCTGTGCCACTAGAGATTCAGGGTTCGAGTCCAGGCTCTGTCGCAGCCAGCCGCGACCGGGAGACTCATGGGGCGGCGCACAATTGGCCCAGTGTCGCCGGGTTAGGGGAGGGTTTGGACGGCAGGGATGTCCTCGTCCCATCTCGCACTGGCGACTCCTGTGGCGGGCCGGGCACAGGGCACAGGGCACGCTGACTTGGTTGCCAGGTGTGCATTGTTTGTTGGTCCCGGCTGGCTTCCGGGTTAAGTGGGCATTGTGTCAAGAAGCAGTATGATTTGGTTGGGTTGTGTTTCGTGGGGACGCACGGCTCTCGACCTTCGCCTCTCCCGAGTCCGTACGGGAGTTGCAGCGATGAGACAAGAATAACTACCAATTGCATACCACGAAATTGGGGAGAAAAAGGGGGTATAGTATCTGGAAGGTACAGTATCTGGAAGGTACAGAATCTGGATGGTACAGGATCTGGATGGTACAGGATCTGGATGGTACAGGATCTGGATGGTACAGGATCTGGATGGTACAGGATCTGGATGGTACAGGATCTGGAAGGTACAGGATCTTGAAGGTACAGGATCTCGAAGGTACAGGATCTGGAAAGTACAATATCTGGATGGTACAGTATCTGGAAGGTACAGTATCTGGATGGTACAGTATCTGGAAGGTACAGTATCTGGATGGTACAGTATCTGGAAGGTACCATATCTGGAAGGTACAATATCTGGAAGGTACAGGACCTGGAAGGTACAATATCTGGATGGTACAGGATCTGGAAGGTACAATATCTGGAAGGTACATGATCTGGAAGGTACATGATCTGGAAGGTACATGATCTGGAAGGTACATGATCTGGAAGGTATTGCCACCAACGTTTCTTTATATCTGGAAGGTACAGTATCTTGTACTTCCGGCGCCGACAGAGATGGCCGCCTCGCTTCGCGTTCCTAGGAAACTATGCAGTTTTTTGTTTTTTTACGTGTTATTTCTTACATTAGTACCCCAGGTCATCTTAGGTTTCATTACATACAGTCGAGAAGAACTACTGAATATAAGATCAGCGTCAACTCACCATCAGTACGACCAAGAATATGTTTTTCGCGACGCGGATCCTGTGTTCTGCCTTACAAACAGGACAACGGAGCGGATCCCATGCAGCGACCCAAAAAAACGACTCCGAAAAAGAGGGAAACGACTCCGGTCAGACTCCGGAGACGGGCACACCGTGCACCACTCCCTAGCATTCTTCTTGCCAATGTCCAGTCTCTTGACAACAAGGTTGATGAAATCCGAGCAAGGGTAGCATTCCAGAGGGACATCAGAGACTGTAACGTTCTTTGCTTCACGGAAACGTGGCTCACTGGAGAGACGCTATCTGAGGCGGTGCAGCCAACGGGTTTCTCCACGCATCGCGCAGACAGAAACAAACATCTTTCTGGTAAGAAGAGGGGCGGGGGCGTATGCCTTATGGCTAACGTGACATGGTGTGATGAAAGAAACATACAGGAACTCAAATCCTTCTGTTCACCTGATTTAGAATTCCTCACAATCAAATGTAGACCGCATTATCTACCAAGAGAATTCTCTTCGATTATAATCACAGCCGTATATATCCCCCCCCAAGCAGACACATCGATGGCTCTGAATGAAATTTATTTGACTCTTTGCAAACTGGAAACCATTTATCCGGAGGCTGCATTCATTGTAGCTGGGGATTTTAACAAGGCTAATCTGAAAACAAGACTCCCTAAATTTTATCAGCATATCGATTGCGCAACCAGGGGTGGAAAGACCTTGGATCATTGTTACTCTAACTTCCGCAATGCATATAAGGCCCTGCCCCGCCCCCCTTTCGGAAAAGCTGACCATGACTCCATTTTGTTGAGCCCTGCCTACAGACAGAAACTAAAACAAGAGGCTCCCACGCTGAGGTCTGTCCAACGCTGGTCCGACCAAGCTGACTCCACACTCCAAGACTGCTTCCATCACGTGGACTGGGACATGTTTCGTATTGCGTCAGACAACAACATTGACGAATACGCTGATTCGGTGTGCGAGTTCATTAGAACGTGCGTTGAAGATGTCGTTCCCATAGCAACGATTAAAACATTCCCTAACCAGAAACCGTGGATTGATGGCAGCATTCGCGTGAAACTGAAAGCGCGAACCACTGCTTTTAATCAGGGCAAGGTGTCTGGTAACATGACCGAATACAAACAGTGCAGCTATTCCCTCCGCAAGGCTATCAAACAAGCTAAGCGTCAGTACAGAGACAAAGTAGAATCTCAATTCAACGGCTCAGACACAAGAGGCATGTGGCAGGGTCTACAGTCAATCACGGACTACAGGAAGAAATCAGCCCATTCACGGACCAGGATGTCCTGCTCCCAGGCAGACTAAATAACTTTTTTGCCCGCTTTGAGGACAATACAGTGCCACTGACACGGCCTGCAACGAAAACATGCGGTCTCTCCTTCACTGCAGCCGAGGTGAGTAAGACATTTAAACGTGTTAACCCTCGCAAGGCTGCAGGCCCAGACGGCATCCCAGCCGCGCCCTCAGAGCATGCGCAGACCAGCTGGCCGGTGTGTTTACGGACATATTCAATCAATCCCTATACCAGTCTGCTGTTCCCACATGCTTCAAGAGGGCCACCATTGTTCCTGTTCCCAAGAAAGCTAAGGTAACTGAGCTAAACGACTTCATTGACTACAGCTCGGCATTCAACACCATAGTACCCTCCAAGCTCGTCATCAAGCTCGAGACCCTGGGTCTCGACCCCGCCCTGTGCAACTAGGTACTGGACTTCCTGACGGGCCGCCCCCAGGTGGTGAGGGTAGGCAACAACATCTCCTCCCCGCTGATCCTCAACACTGGGGCCCCACAAGGGTGCGTTCTGAGCCCTCTCCTGTACTCCCTGTTCACCCACGACTGCGTGGCCACGCACGCCTCCAACTCAATCATCAAGTTTGCGGACGACACAACAGTGGTAGGCTTGATTACCAACAACGACGAGACGGCCTACAGGGAGGAGGTGAGGGCCCTCGGAGTGTGGTGTCAGGAAAATAACCTCACACTCAACGTCAACAAAACTAAGGAGATGATTGTGGACTTCAGGAAACAGCAGAGGGAACACCCCCCTATCCACATTGATGGAACAGTAGTGGAGAGGGTAGCAAGTTTTAAGTTCCTCGGCATACACATCACAGACAAACTGAATTGGTCCACTCACACAGACAGCATTGTGAAGAAGGCGCAGCAGCGCCTCTTCAACCTCAGGAGGCTGAAGAAATTTGGCTTGTCACCAAAAGCACTCACAAACTTCTACAGATGCACAATCGAGAGCATCCTGGCGGGCTGTATCACCGCCTGGTACGGCAACTGCTCCGCACCTCAACCGTAAGGCTCTCCAGAGGGTAGTGAGGTCTGCACAACGCATCACCGGGGGCAAACTACCTGCCCTCCAGGACACCTACACCACCCGATGTCACAGGAAGGCCATAAAGATCATCAAGGACATCAACCACCCGAGCCACTGCCTGTTCACCCCGCTATCATCCAGAAGGCGAGGTCAGTACAGGTGCATCAAAGCTGGGACCGAGAGACTGAAAAACAGCTTCTATCTCAAGGCCATCAGACTGTTAAACAGCCACCACTAACATTGAGCGGCTGCTGCCAACACACTGACACTGACTCAACTCCAGCCACTTTAATAATGGGAATTGATGGGAAATGATGTAAATATATCACTAGCCACTTTAAACAATGCTACCTTATATAAATGTTACTTACCCTACATTATTCATCTCATATGCATACGTATATACTGTACTCTATATCATCGACTGTATCCTTATGTAATACATGTATCACTAGCCACTTTAACTATGCCACTTTGTTTACATACTCATCTCATATGTATATACTGTACTCGATACCATCTACTGTATCTTGCCTATGCTGCTCTGCACCATCACTCATTCATATATCCTTATGTACATATTCTTTATCCCCTCACACTGTGTACAAGACAGTAGTTTTGGAATTGTTAGTTAGATTACTTGTTGGTTATTACTGCATTGTCGGAACTTGAAGCACAAGCATTTCGCTACACTCGCATTAACATCTGCTAACCATGTGTATGTGACAAATAAAATTTGATTTGATATCTGGAAGGTACAGGATCTGGAAGGTACAATATCTGGAAGGTACATGATCTGGAAGGTACATGATCTGGAAGGTATTGCCACCAACGTTTCTTTATATCTGGAAGGTATTGCCACCAACTCTTCATTGGTGGCCTATGTTGGATCTCTAGGGGGTAATGAGGTCCTATGTCCTATTGAATGTGGTGGTCCTATGTTGGATCTCTAGGGGGTAATGAGGTCCTATGTCCTATTGAATGTGGTGGTCCTATGTTGGATCTCTAGGGGGTAATGAAGTCCTATGTCCTATTGAATGTGATGGTCCTATGTTGGATCTCTAGGGGGTAATGAGGTCCTATGTCCTATTGAATGTGGTGGCCCTATGTTGGATCTCTAGGGGGTAAAGAAGTCCTATGTCCTATTGAATGTGGTGGTCCTATGTTGGATCTCTAGGGGGTAATGAAGTCCTATGTCCTATTGAATGTGGTGGTCCTATGTTGGATCTCTAGGGGGTAATGAAGTCCTATGTCCTATTGAATGTGGTGGTCCTATGTTGGATCTCTAGGGGGTAATGAAGTCCTATGTCCTATTGAATGTGGTGGTCCTATGTTGGATCTCTAGGGGGTAATGAATTCCTATGTCCTATTGAATGTGGTGGTCCTATGTCGGATCGCTAGGGGGTAATGAAGTCCTATGTTGAATCGCTAGGGGGTAATGAAGTCCTATGTTGGATCACTAGGGGGTAATGACGTCCTATGTTGGATTGCTAGGGGGTAATGAAGTCCTATGTTGAATCGCTAGGGGGTAATGAAGTCCTATGTTGGATCGCTAGGGAGTAATGAAGTCCTATGTGGTGGCCCTATGTTGGATCGCTAGGGGGTAATGACGTCCTATGTTAGATCGCTAGGGGGTAATGAAGTCCTATGTTGGATCGCTAGGGGGTAATGAAGTCTTATGTTGGATCGCTAGGGGGTAATGAAGTCCTATGTTGGATCGCTAGGGGGTAATGAAGTCTTATGTTGGATCGCTAGGGGGTAATGAAGTCCTATGTTGGATCGCTAGGGGGTAATGACGTCCTATGTTGGATCGCTAGGGGTTAATGAAGTGTTTTGGCCAAAATGATCATCAGCACTCCGCATCCAAACTGACACTTCAATATTCTGAAACCATTAGCATCTTCTGAAACCATTAGCATCTTCTGAAACCATCAGCATCTTCTGAAACCATCAGCATCTTCTGAAACCATTAACATCTTCTGAAACCATTAGCATCTTCTGAAACCATTAACATTTTCTGAAACCATTAGCATCTTCTGAAACCATTAGCATCTTCTGAAACCATTAGCATCATCTCCAGAGACCTGTAGCATGACTCACTATGAAGCACGGGCCTCTGGGGCAGACACAGACCCCTACTCTGATAGACAGTGACATGTCCAAGTACATCCTTCTCCAGGGACTTGTATTGTAACATGAATTCTTCAGAACAGCCTGAATTCTTCGGGGGGAATGGACATGTTGATCAATTGGGGAACAAGGGACCTAAACGTGTGACAGTAAAAAACACTCCCCACACCATTACACCTCTGCCACCAGCCTGTACCGTTGACACCAGGCAGGATGGGTCCATGGACCAAATCCTGACTCTTCCACCAGCCTGTACCGTTGACACCAGGCAGGATGAGTCCATAGATCAAATCCTGACTCTTCCATCAGCCTGTACCGTTGATACCAGGCAGGACGGGTCCATGGATCAAACCCTGACTCGTCCATCAGCCTGTACCGTTGACACCAGGCAGGATGGGTCCATGGATCAAACCCTGACTCTTCCATCAGCCTGTACCGTTGACACCAGGCAGGACGGGTCCATGGATCAAACCCTGACTCTTCCATCAGCCTGTACCGTTGACACCAGGCAGGATGGGTCCATGGATCAAACCCTGACTCTTCCATCAGCCTGTACCGTTGACACCAGGCAGGACGGGTCCATGGATCAAACCCTGACTCTTCCATCAGCCTGTACCGTTGACACCAGGCAGGATGGGTCCATGGATCAAACCCTGACTCTTCCATCAGCGTGGCGGAACAGATTCGTCGGACCAGGCAGTGTTTTTCCACTCCTCAATTGTCCAGTGTTGGTGATGGCGTGCACACTGGAGCTGCTTCTTCTTGTTTTTAATCTGATAGTCTGCTGAAATAGCCAATCTGTGATAAGGACCGACTGAGTTTCTGATATGCCGTTCTGCGCCGTTATTTGTCTGTTTGTGGCCCGCCTGTTAGCTTGCACCATTCTTGCCCTTCTCCTTTGACCCCTCTCTTCAACGAGCTGTTTTCACCCTGCCGCTGACTGGATGCGTTTTGTTTGTCGCACAGTTCTCGGTAAACCCTAGACACTGTAATGCGTGAAAAGCCCAGGACGGCGGACATTTCTGAGATACTGGAACTGGCACCGATCATCAAAACATGGCTCAAAGTTACTTAGGTCACTAGTTTTGCCCATTCTAAAGTTAAATGGAACAGTCACTGAATGCCTTGCTGCCTGCTTCATATAGCATGACAAGGACATGTGACTCACTGTCTGTAGGAGCGTACCATTTGGGTGAACGGTGGGGGTATAATCCATTAGTCTTGGTAACTGTACAGGTGATTTTAACTTTGTGTGGGGTGGAATGTTTTAGTCAGGGATTTGGATTAAAATGGCCACAGGACTGTTTGAAAAAGGAATCATATACAAAATGAGCCAATTGTGAAATCAGTGTGTGTGTGTTGTGTTGTGTTGTGTTGTGTTGTGGCGTGGCGTGGTGTGGTGTGTACCCAGGAGGTTGACAGTGTGTAATGAAGAGTTGAGCTGCTCCAAGTCTCATAACAGCTGCTGCTCTCGGTCTCTCTCTCTCCGCACGTCCAAGGAAGCGGCACACACACTCAAACACCTGCGAATAACTGCAACACACACACACACCACAAAAATTAACACAAACAACAGAAAACAGTAAATAAGGATAATACTCCCCAGTCCCCAGTCCAACATGGTAATACTCCCCAGTCCAACATGGTAATACTCCCCAGTCCCCAGTCCAACATGGTAATACTCCCCAGTCCAACATGGTAATACTCCCCAGTCCAACATGGTAATACTCCCCAGTCCAACATGGTAATACTCCCCAGTTCCCGTCCAACATGGTAATACTCCCCAGTCCAACATGTTAATACTCCCCAGTCCCCAGTCCAACATGGTAATACTCCCCAGTCCAACATGGTAATACTCCCCAGTCCAACATGGTAATACTCCCCAGTCCAACATGGTAATACTCCCCAGTCCAACATGGTAATACTCCCCAGTTCCCGTCCAACATGGTAATACTCCCCAGTCCAACATGTTAATACTCCCCAGTCCCCAGTCCAACATGGTAATACTCCCCAGTCCCCAGTCCAACATGGTAATACTCCCCAGTCCAACATGATAATACTCCCCAGTCCAACATGGTAATACTCCCCAGTCCAACATGGTAATACTCCCCAGTCCAACATGGTAATACTCCCCAGTCCAACATGGTAATACTCCCCAGTCCAACATTGTAATACTCCCCAGTCCAACATGGTAATACTCCCCAGTCCCCAGTCCAACATGGTAATACTCCCCAGTCCCCAGTCCAACATGGTAATACTCCCCAGTCCAACATGGTAATACTCCCCAGTCCAACATGGTAATACTCCCCAGTCCAACATGGTAATACTCCCCAGTCCAACATGGTAATACTCCCCAGTCCAACATGGTAATACTCCCCAGTCCAACATGGTAATACTCCCCCCCAGTCCCCAGTCCAACATGGTAATACAGTCCCCAGTCCAACATGGTAATACTCCCCAGTCCAACATGGTAATACTCCCCAGTCCAACATGGTAATACTCCCCAGTCCAACATGGTAATACTCCCCAGTCCAACATGGTAATACTCCCCAGTCCAACATGGTAATACTCCCCAGTCCAACATGGTAATACTCCCCAGTCCAACATGGTAATACTCCCCAGTCCAACATGGTAATACTCCCCAGTCCCCAGTCCAACATGGTAATACTCCCCAGTCCCCAGTCCAACATGGTAATACTCCCCAGTCCAACATGGTAATACTCCCCAGTCCAACATGGTAATACTCCCCAGTCCCCAGTCCAACATGGTAATACTCCCCAGTCCAACATGGTAATACTCCCCAGTCCAACATGGTAATACTCCCCAGTCCAACATGGTAATACTCCCCAGTCCAACATGGTAATACTCCCCAGTCCAACATGGTAATACTCCCCAGTCCAACATGGTAATACTCCCCAGTCCCATGGTTCCCCAGTCCAACATGGTAATACTCCCCAGTCCAACATGTTAATACTCCCCAGTCCCCAGTCCAACATGGGTCCAACATGGTAATACTCCCCAGTCCCCAGTCCAACATGGTAATACTCCCCAGTCCAACATGGTAATACTCCCCAGTCCAACATGGTAATACTCCCCAGTCCAACATGGTAATACTCCCCAGTTCCCGTCCAACATGGTAATACTCCCCAGTCCAACATGTTAATACTCCCCAGTCCCCAGTCCAACATGGTAATACTCCCCAGTCCCCAGTCCAACATGGTAATACTCCCCAGTCCAACATGGATAATACTCCCCAGTCCAACATGGTAATACTCCCCAGTCCAACATGGTAATACTCCCCAGTCCAACATGGTAATACTCCCCAGTCCAACATGGTAATACTCCCCAGTCCAACATGGTAATACTCCCCAGTCCCCAGTCCAACATGGTAATACTCCCCAGTCCAACTCCCCAGTCCAACATGGTAATACTCCCCAGTCCCCAGTCCAACATGGTAATACTCCCCAGTCCAACATGGTAATACTCCCCAGTCCAACATGGTAATACTCCCCAGTCCAACATGGTAATACTCCCCAGTCCAACATGGTAATACTCCCCAGTCCAACATGGTAATACTCCCCAGTCCAACATGGTAATACTCCCCAGTCCCCAGTCCAACATGGTAATACAGTCCCCAGTCCCCAGTCCAACATGGTAATACTCCCCAGTCCAACATGGTAATACTCCCCAGTCCAACATGGTAATACTCCCCAGTCCAACATGGTAATACTCCCCAGTCCAACATGGTAATACTCCCCAGTCCAACATGGTCCCCAGTCCAACATGGTAATACTCCCCAGTCCAACATGGTAATACTCCCCAGTCCAACATGGTAATACTCCCCAGTCCCCAGTCCAACATGGTAATACTCCCCCCCAGTCCCCAGTCCAACATGGTAATACTCCCCAGTCCAACATGGTACTCCCCAGTCCAACATGGTAATCCCCAGTCCCCAGTCCAACATGGTAATACTCCCCAGTCCCCAGTCCAACATGGTAATACTCCCCAGTCCAACATGGTAATACTCCCCAGTCCAACATGGTAATACTCCCCAGTCCAACATGGTAATACTCCCCAGTCCAACATGGTAATACTCCCCAGTCCAACATGGTAATACTCCCCAGTCCAACATGGTAATACTCCCCAGTCCCCAGTCCAACATGGTAATACTCCCCAGTCCAACATGGTAATACTCCCCAGTCCCCAGTCCAACATGGTAATACTCCCCAGTCCAACATGGTAATACTCCCCAGTCCCCAGTCCAACATGGTAATACTCCCCAGTCCCCAGTCCAACATGGTAATACTCCCCAGTCCAACATGGTAATACTCCCCAGTCCCCAGTCCAACATGGTAATACTCCCCAGTCCCCAGTCCAACATGGTAATACTCCCCAGTCCAACATGGTAATACTCCCCAGTCCAACATGGTAATACTCCCCAGTCCCCAGTCCAACATGGTAATACTCCCCAGTCCCCAGTCCAACATGGTAATACTCCCCAGTCCCCAGTCCAACATGGTAATACTCCCCAGTCCCCAGTCCAACATGGTAATACTCCCCAGTCCAACATGGTAATACTCCCCAGTCCCCAGTCCAACATGGTAATACTCCCCAGTCCCCAGTCCAACATGGTAATACTCCCCAGTCCCCAGTCCAAAATGGTAATACTCCCCAGTCCCCAGTCCAACATGGTAATACTCCCCAGTCCAACATGGTAATACTCCCCAGTCCAACATGGTAACACTCCCCAGTCCAACATGGCAATACTCCCCAGTCCCCAGTCCAACATGGTAATACTCCCCAGTCCCCAGTCCAACATGGTAATACTCCCCAGTCCAACATGGTAATACTCCCCAGTCCCCAGTCCAACATGGTAATACTCCCCAGTCCCCAGTCCAACATGGTAATACTCCCCAGTCCCCAGTCCAACATGGTAACACTCCCCAGTCCAACATGGTAATACTCCCCAGTCCAACATGGTAATACTCCCCAGTCCAACATGGTAATACTCCCCAGTCCAACATGGTAATACTCCCCAGTCCAACATGGTAATACTCCCCAGTCCAACATGGTAACACTCCCCAGTCCAACATGGTTATACTCTCCAGTCCCCAGTCCAACATGGTAATACTCCCCAGTCCAACATGGTAATACTCCCCAGTCCCCAGTCCAACATGGTAATACTCCCCAGTCCCCAGTCCAACATGGTAATACTCCCCAGTCCAACATGGTAATACTCCCCAGTCCCCAGTCCAACATGGTAATACTCCCCAGTCCCCAGTCCAACATGGTAATACACCCCAGTCCCCAGTCCAACATGGTAATACTCCCCAGTCCCCAGTCCAACATGGTAACACTCCCCAGTCCCCAGTCCAACATGGTAACACTCCCCAGTCCAACATGGTAATACTCCCCAGTCCAACATGGTAATACTCCCCAGTCCAACATGGTAATACTCCCCAGTCCAACTACTCCCCAGTCCAACATGGTAACACTCCCCAGTCCAACATGGTTATACTCCCCAGTCCCCAGTCCAACATGGTAATACTCCCCAGTCCCCAGTCCAACATGGTAATACTCCCCAGTCCCCAGTCCAACATGGTAATACTCCCCAGTCCCCAGTCCAACATGGTAATACTCCCCAGTCCCCAGTCCAACATGGTAATACTCCCCAGTCCAACATGGTAATACTCCCCAGTCCCCAGTCCAACATGGTAATACTCCCCAGTCCCCAGTCCAACATGGTAATACTCCCCAGTCCCCAGTCCAACATGGTAATACTCCCCAGTCCCCAGTCCAACATGGTAATACTCCCCAGTCCCCAGTCCAACATGGTAATACTCCCCAGTCCCCAGTCCAACATGGTAATACTCCCCAGTCCCCAGTCCAACATGGTAACACTCCCCAGTCCAACATGGTAATACTCCCCAGTCCAACATGGTAATACTCCCCAGTCCAACATGGTAATACTCCCCAGTCCAACATGGTAATACTCCCCAGTCCAACATGGTAATACTCCCCAGTCCAACATGGTAACACTCCCCAGTCCAACATGGTTATACTCCCTAGTCCCCAGTCCAACATGGTAATACTCCCCAGTCCCCAGTCCAACATGGTAATACTCCCCAGTCCCCAGTCCAACATGGTAATACTCCCCAGTCCCCAGTCCAACATGGTAATACTCCCCAGTCCCACATGGTAATACTCCCCAGTCCAACATGGTAATACTCCCCAGTCCAACATGGTAATACTCCCCAGTCCCCAGTCCAACATGGTAATACTCCCCAGTCCAACATGGTAATACTCCCCAGTCCAACATGGTAATACTCCCCAGTCCCCAGTCCAACATGGTAATACTCCCCAGTCCCCAGTCCAACATGGTAATACTAGTCCCCAGTCCAACTCCAACCCCAGTCCCCAGTCCAACATGGTAATACTCCCCAGTCCAACATGGTAATACTCCCCAGTCCAACATGGTAATACTCCCCAGTCCAACATGGTAATACTCCCCAGTCCCCAGTCCAACATGGTAATACTCCCCAGTCCCCAGTCCAACATGGTAATACTCCCCAGTCCCCAGTCCAACATGGTAATACTCCCCAGTCCAACATGGTAATACTCCCCAGTCCAACATGGTAATACTCCCCAGTCCAACATGGTAATACTCCCCAGTCCAACATGGTAATACTCCCCAGTCCAACATGGTAATACTCCCCAGTCCAACATGGTAATACTCCCCAGTCCAACATGGTAATACTCCCCAGTCCAACATGGTAATACTCCCCAGTCCAACATGGTAACACTCCCCAGTCCAACATGGTTATACTCCCCAGTCCCCAGTCCAACATGGTAACACTCCCCAGTCCAACATGGTAACAGTCCCCAGTCCAACATGGTAATACTCCCCAGTCCAACATAGTCCCCCTTATTACTCCCCATGGTAATAATCCCCATAGTAACAGTCCCCATAGTAACAAGATATTAACGATGGAACACGAGTCGATGGAACACGAGTCTTACTCGTAGACCAGTAGCAGCAGGTGATTTGATTGGCAGTTCCCGCATTCCAAACGATTGGCTGTGTGGCAGTGACAGGCACATTGGACAGCCAATCCCCTCACAGCCACGCCCCTCTGGAAGGAGGCGTACTCCTTGGACAACTCCTCCTCCAACTGCAGCAGTAAGGACTCTACACACACAGAACACAGACGTGTGTGTGTGTGTGTGTGTGTGTAGTAATGGATGGACATTGTGTGTGTGTGTGTGTGTGGGGCTCGTAGTAATGGATGGACATTGTGTGTGTGTGTGTGTGTGTGTGTGTGTGTTTCTTGGTGTACCTGCCAGTCGGAGGTCGCTGTCGATCTCCAGCAGGTTGAAGTTAAACATCTGCAGAAAGTTAAATGAGAATTTAGGCAGACAGACAGACAGACAGACAGGCAGACAGACAGACAGGAGGGTAAACTAACCTGAAGGTTAAAGGTTAAACTAACCTGAAGGTTAAAGGTTAAACTAACCTGAAGGTTAAACTGACCTGAAGGTTAAAGGTTAAACTGACCTGAAGGTTAAAGGTTAAACTGACCTGAAGGTTAAACTGACCTGAAGGTTAAAGGTTAAACTGACCTGAAGGTTAAAGGTTAAACTGACCTGAAGGTTAAAGGTTAAAATGACCTGAAGGTTAAACTGATCTGAAGGTTAAAGGTTAAACTGACCTGAAGGTTAAAGGTTAAACTGACCTGAAGGTTAAAGGTTAAACTGACCTGAAGGTTTAAGGTTAAACTGACATGAAGGTTAAAGGTTAAACTGACATGAAGGTTAAAGGTTAAACTGACCTGAAGGTTAAAGGTTAAACTCCCCTGAAGGTTAAACTGACCTGAAGGTTAAAGGTTAAACTGACCTGAAGGTTAAAGGTTAAACTGACCTGAAGGTTAAACAGACCTGAAGGTTAAACGTTAAACTGACCTGAAGGTTAAACTGACCTGAAGGTTAAAGGTTAAACTGACCTGAAGGTTAATGGTTAAACTGACCTGAAGGTTAAAGGTTAAACTGACCTGAAGGTTAAAGGTTAAACTGACCTGAAGGTTAAAGGTTAAACTGACCTGAAGATTAAAGGTTAAACTGACCTGAAGGTTAAACTGACCTGAAGGTTAAAGGTTAAACTGACCTGAAGATTAAACTGACCTGAAGGTTAAAGGTTAAACTGACCTGAAGGTATCCCAGAACCACCTTGTCTCTCTTGTTGCTCCAGAACACACTCCTCTTATGGGCGTTGCAGTGGCACACGCCTGGCACAGTCCACACAGAACACTGCAGCGCGCGCGCGCGCACACACACACACACACACACACACAGACACACACAGAGAAAAGAAAAGCTCTCGGTAATCAACACCACATCTCTGACAGCTCTACAGAGTTAACCTTCACATCTCTCTGACAGCTCTACAGAGTTTACCTTCACATCTCTCTGACAGCTCTACAAAGTTTACCTTCACATCTCTCTGACAGCTCTACAGAGTTCACCTTCACATCTCTCTGACAGCTCTACAAAGTTTACCTTCACATCTCTCTGACAGCTCTACAGAGTTTACCTTCACATCTCTCTGAGACAGCTCCACAGAGTTAACCTTCACGTCTCCCTCACACAGCTCACCTCCGAGGCAACCTTGTCACAGACGTAACAGAAGCACTGGTGACAGAAGAGCTGGTTGGATTCTATTGGTCCTCCTACATCACTGTCTGTTGGTCTGGAGGAGAGGAGACAGACTGATGTTAGAAAGCAGAGAAGTGTGGAGGTGTGTCTCACGTGAAGGTGTGTGTGTGTGTGTGTGTCTTCCACATGAAGGTGTGTCTCTCACGTGAAGGTGTGTGTCTCTCACGTGAAGGTGTGTGTCTCTCACGTGAAGGTGTGTGTGTGACTCACGTGAAGGTGTGTCTCACGTGAAAGTGTGTGTCTCTCACGTGAAGGTGTGTGTCTCTCACGTGAAGGTGTGTGTCTCTCACGTGAAGGTGTGTGTGTGACTCACGTGAAGGTGTGTCTCACGTGAAAGTGTGTGTGTGTGTCTCTCACATGAAGGTGTGTGTCTCTCACGTGAAGGTGTGTGTGTGACTCAAGTGAAGGTGTGTGTGTCTCTCACGTGAAGGTGTGTGTGTGTGTCTTCCATATGAAGGTGTGTGTCTCTCACGTGAAGGTGTGTGTCTCTCAAGTGAAGGTGTGTGTCTCTCACGTGAAGGTGTGTGTGTGACTCAAGTGAAGGTGTGTGTGTCTCTCACGTGAAGGTGTGTGTGTGTGTCTTCCATATGAAGGTGTGTGTCTCTCACGTGAAGGTGTGTGTGTGTCTCTCACGTGAAGGTGTGTGTCTCTCACGTGAAGGTGTGTGTGTCTCTCACGTGAAGGTGTGTGTCTCTCACGTGAAGGTGTGTGTGTGTCTCTCACGTGAAGGTGTATGTCTCTCACGTGAAGGTGTGTGTGTGTGTGTCTCCCACGTGAAGGTGTGTGCGTGACTCACGTGAAGGTGTGTGTGTGTGTCTCTCACGTGAAGGTGTGCGTCTCCCACGTGAAGGTGTGTGTGTGTCTCCCACGTGAAGGTGTGCGCGTGACTCACGTGAAGGTGTGTGCGGTACAATCATAGCGTGCGTGAGGCAGCACCTCTCCTCTCTGACAGAAGGTAACGACCAGGTCCTCTTCTCCTTCAGGATCATGTGACCTGCTGCAGTTAGACGGATCTACTGGGTATACTATATACACAGGGGATACAGAGACCACAGGGGTTTAGACTGATCTACTGGGTATACTATATACACAGGGGATACAGAGACCACAGGGGTTTAGACTGATCTACTGGGTATACTATATACACAGGGGATACAGAGACCACAGGGGTTTAGACTGATCTACTGGGTATACTATATACACAGGGGATACAGAGACCACAGGGGTTTAGACTGATCTACTGGGTATACTATATACACAGGGGATACAGAGACCACAGGGGTTTAGACTGATCTACTGGGTATACTATATACACAGGGGATACAGAGACCACAGGGGTTTAGACTGATCTACTGGGTATACTATATACACAGGGGATACTGAGCCACAGGGGTTTAGACTCATCTACTGGGTATACTATATACACAGGGGATACAGAGACCACAGGGGTTTAGACTGATCTACTGGGTATACTATATACACAGGGGATACAGAGGCCACATGGGTTTAGACTGATCTACTGGGTATACTATATACACAGGGGATACAGACACCACAGGGGATACAGAGACCACAGGGGTTTAGACTGATCTACTGGGTATACTATATACACAGGGGATTCAGAGACCACAGGGGTTTAGACTGATCTACTGGGTATACTATATACACAGGGGATACAGAGACCACAGGGGATACAGAGACCACAGGGGTTTAGACTGATCTACTGGGTATACTATATACACAGGGGATACAGAGACCACAGGGGTTTAGACTGATCTACTGGGTATACTATATACACAGGGGATACAGAGACAACAGGGGTTTAGACTGATCTACTGGGTATACTATATACACAGGGGATACAGAGGCCACAGGGGTTTAGACTGATCTACTGGGTATACTATATACACAGGGGATACAGAGACCACAGGGGTTTAGACTGATCTACTGGGTATACTATATACACAGGGGATACAGAGACCACAGGGGTTTAGACTGATCTACTGGGTATACTATATACACAGGGGATACAGAGGCCACAGGGGTTTAGACTCATCTACTGGGTATACTATATACACAGGGGATACAGAGACCACAGGGGTTTAGACTGATCTACTGGGTATACTATATACACAGGGGATACAGAGGCCACAGGGGTTTAGACTGATCTACTGGGTATACTATATACACAGGGGATACAGAGACCACAGGGGTTTAGACTCATCTACTGGGTATACTATATACACAGGGGATACAGAGACCACAGGGGTTTAGACTGATCTACTGGGTATACTATATACACAGGGGATACAGAGACCACAGGGGTTTAGACTGATCTACTGGGTATACTATATACACAGGGGATACAGAGGCCACAGGGGATACAGAGACCACAGGGGATACAGAGACCACAGGGGATACAGAGACCACAGGGGATACAGAGACCACAGGGGTTTAGACTCATCTACTGGGTATACTATATACACAGGGGATACAGACACCACAGGGGTTTAGACTGATCTACTGGGTATACTATATACACAGGGGATACAGAGACAACAGGGGTTTAGACTGATCTACTGGGTATACTATATACACAGGGGATACAGAGACCACAGGGGTTTAGACTGATCTACTGGGTATACTATATACACAGGGGATACAGAGACCACAGGGGTTTAGACTCATCTACTGGGTATACTATATACACAGGGGATACAGAGACCACAGGGGATACAGAGACCACAGGGGATACAGAGACCACAGGGGATACAGAGACCACAGGGGATACAGAGACCACAGGGGTTTAGACTCATCTACTGGGTATACTATATACACAGGGGATACAGAGACCACAGGGGATACAGAGACCACAGGGGTTTAGACTGATCTACTGGGTATACTATATACACAGGGGATACAGAGACCACAGGGGTTTAGACTGATCTACTGGGTATACTATATACACAGGGGATACAGAGACCACAGGGGTTTAGACTGATCTACTGGGTATACTATATACACAGGGGATACAGAGACCACCGGGGGTTTAGACTGATCTACTGGGTATACTATATACACAGGGGATACAGAGACCACAGGGGATACAGAGACCACAGGGGTTTAGACTGATCTACTGGGTATACTATATACACAGGGGATACAGAGACCACAGGGGTTTAGACTGATCTACTGGGTATACTATATACACAGGGGATACAGAGACCACAGGGGTTTAGACTGATCTACTGGGTATACTATATACACAGGGGATACAGAGACCACAGGGGTTTAGACTCATCTACTGGGTATACTATATACACAGGGGATACAGAGACCACAGGGGTTTAGACTCATCTACTGGGTATACTATATACACAGGGGATACAGAGACCACAGGGGATACAGAGACCACTGGGGATACAGAGACCACAGGGGATACAGAGACCACGGGGGATACAGAGACCACAGGGGATACAGAGACCACAGGGGATACAGAGACCACAGGGGTTTAGACTGATCTACTGGGTATACTATATACACAGGGGATACAGAGACCACAGGGGATACAGAGACCACAGGGGTTTAGACTGATCTACTGGGTATACTATATACACAGGGGATACAGAGACCACGGGGGTTTAGACTGATCTACTGGGTATACTATATACACAGGGGATACAGAGACCACGGGGGATACAGAGACCACAGGGGTTTAGACTGATCTACTGGGTATACTATATACACAGGGGATACAGAGACCACAGGGGATACAGAGACCACGGGGGTTTAGACTGATCTACTGGGTATACTATATACACAGGGGATACAGAGACCACAGGGGATACAGAGACCACAGGGGTTTAGACTGATCTACTGGGTATACTATATACACAGGGGATACAGAGACCACAGGGGTTTAGACTGATCTACTGGGTATACTATATACACAGGGGATACAGAGACCACAGGGGTTTAGACTGATCTACTGGGTATACTATATACACAGGGGATACAGAGACCACAGGGGATACAGAGACCACAGGGGTTTAGACTGATCTACTGGGTATACTATATACACAGGGGATACAGAGACCACAGGGGTTTAGACTGATCTACTGGGTATACTATATACACAGGGGATACAGAGACCACAGGGGTTTAGACTGATCTACTGGGTATACTATATACACAGGGGATACAGAGACCACAGGGGTTTAGACTCATCTACTGGGTATACTATATACACAGGGGATACAGAGACCACAGGGGTTTAGACTCATCTACTGGGTATACTATATACACAGGGGATACAGAGACCACAGGGGATACAGAGACCACAGGGGATACAGAGACCACAGGGGATACAGAGACCACGGGGGATACAGAGACCACAGGGGATACAGAGACCACAGGGGATACAGAGACCACAGGGGTTTAGACTGATCTACTGGGTATACTATATACACAGGGGATACAGAGACCACAGGGGATACAGAGACCACAGGGGTTTAGACTGATCTACTGGGTATACTATATACACAGGGGATACAGAGACCACGGGGGTTTAGACTGATCTACTGGGTATACTATATACACAGGGGATACAGAGACCACAGGGGATACAGAGACCACAGGGGTTTAGACTGATCTACTGGGTATACTATATACACAGGGGATACAGAGACCACAGGGGATACAGAGACCACAGGGGTTTAGACTGATCTACTGGGTATACTATATACACAGGGGATACAGAGACCACGGGGGATACAGAGACCACGGGGGATACATAGACCACAGGGGTTTAGACTGATCTACTGGGTATACTATATACACAGGGGATACAGAGACCACGGGGGATACAGAGACCACAGGGGATACAGAGACCACAGGGGTTTAGACTGATCTACTGGGTATACTATATACACAGGGGATACAGAGACCACAGGGGATACAGAGACCACAGGGGTTTAGACTGATCTACTGGGTATACTATATACACAGGGGATACAGAGACCACAGGGGATACAGAGACCACAGGGGTTTAGACTGATCTACTGGGTATACTATATACACAGGGGATACAGAGACCACGGGGGATACAGAGACCACAGGGGATACAGAGACCACAGGGGTTTAGACTGATCTACTGGGTATACTATATACACAGGGGATACAGAGACCACAGGGGATACAGAGAACCACAGGGGATACAGAGACCACAGGGGTTTAGACTGATCTACTGGGTATACTATATACACAGGGGATACAGAGACCACAGGGGATACAGAGACCACAGGGGATACAGAGACCACAGGGGATACAGAGACCACAGGGGATACAGAGACCACGGGGGATACAGAGACCACAGGGGATACAGAGACCACAGGGGTTTAGACTGATCTACTGGGTATACTATATACACAGGGGATACAGAGACCACAGGGGTTTAGACTGATCTACTGGGTATACTATATACACAGGGGATACAGAGGCCACAGGGGATACAGAGACCACAGGGGATACAGAGACCACAGGGGATACAGAGACCACAGGGGATACAGAGACCACAGGGGTTTAGACTCATCTACTGGGCATACTATATACACAGGGGATACAGAGACCACAGGGGTTTAGACTGATCTACTGGGTATACTATATACACAGGGGATACAGAGACAACAGGGGTTTAGACTGATCTACTGGGTATACTATATACACAGGGGATACAGAGACCACAGGGGTTTAGACTGATCTACTGGGTATACTATATACACAGGGGATACAGAGACCACAGGGGTTTAGACTCATCTACTGGGTATACTATATACACAGGGGATACAGAGACCACAGGGGATACAGAGACCACAGGGGATACAGAGACCACAGGGGATACAGAGACCACAGGGGATACAGAGACCACAGGGGTTTAGACTCATCTACTGGGTATACTATATACACAGGGGATACAGAGACCACAGGGGATACAGAGACCACAGGGGTTTAGACTGATCTACTGGGTATACTATATACACAGGGGATACAGAGACCACAGGGGTTTAGACTGATCTACTGGGTATACTATATACACAGGGGATACAGAGACCACAGGGGTTTAGACTGATCTACTGGGTATACTATATACACAGGGGATACAGAGACCACCGGGGGTTTAGACTGATCTACTGGGTATACTATATACACAGGGGATACAGAGACCACAGGGGATACAGAGACCACAGGGGTTTAGACTGATCTACTGGGTATACTATATACACAGGGGATACAGAGACCACAGGGGTTTAGACTGATCGACTGGGTATACTATATACACAGGGGATACAGAGACCACAGGGGTTTAGACTGATCTACTGGGTATACTATATACACAGGGGATACAGAGACCACAGGGGTTTAGACTCATCTACTGGGTATACTATATACACAGGGGATACAGAGACCACAGGGGTTTAGACTCATCTACTGGGTATACTATATACACAGGGGATACAGAGACCACAGGGGATACAGAGACCACAGGGGATACAGAGACCACAGGGGATACAGAGACCACGGGGGATACAGAGACCACAGGGGATACAGAGACCACAGGGGATACAGAGACCACAGGGGTTTAGACTGATCTACTGGGTATACTATATACACAGGGGATACAGAGACCACAGGGGATACAGAGACCACAGGGGTTTAGACTGATCTACTGGGTATACTATATACACAGGGGATACAGAGACCACAGGGGTTTAGACTGATCTACTGGGTATACTATATACACAGGGGATACAGAGACCACGGGGGATACAGAGACCACAGGGGTTTAGACTGATCTACTGGGTATACTATATACACAGGGGATACAGAGACCACAGGGGATACAGAGACCACGGGGGTTTAGACTGATCTACTGGGTATACTATATACACAGGGGATACAGAGACCACAGGGGATACAGAGACCACAGGGGTTTAGACTGATCTACTGGGTATACTATATACACAGGGGATACAGAGACCACAGGGGTTTAGACTGATCTACTGGGTATACTATATACACAGGGGATACAGAGACCACAGGGGTTTAGACTGATCTACTGGGTATACTATATACACAGGGGATACAGAGACCACAGGGGATACAGAGACCACAGGGGTTTAGACTGATCTACTGGGTATACTATATACACAGGGGATACAGAGACCACAGGGGTTTAGACTGATCTACTGGGTATACTATATACACAGGGGATACAGAGACCACAGGGGTTTAGACTGATCTACTGGGTATACTATATACACAGGGGATACAGAGACCACAGGGGTTTAGACTCATCTACTGGGTATACTATATACACAGGGGATACAGAGACCACAGGGGTTTAGACTCATCTACTGGGTATACTATATACACAGGGGATACAGAGACCACAGGGGATACAGAGACCACAGGAGATACAGAGACCACAGGGGATACAGAGACCACAGGGGATACAGAGACCACAGGGGATACAGAGACCACAGGGGATACAGAGACCACAGGGGTTTAGACTGATCTACTGGGTATACTATATACACAGGGAATACAGAGACCACAGGGGATACAGAGACCACAGGGGTTTAGACTGATCTACTGGGTATACTATATACACAGGGGATACAGAGACCACGGGGGTTTAGACTGATCTACTGGGTATACTATATACACAGGGGATACAGAGCCCACAGGGGATACAGAGACCACAGGGGTTTAGACTGATCTACTGGGTATACTATATACACAGGGGATACAGAGACCACAGGGGATACAGAGACCACAGGGGTTTAGACTGATCTACTGGGTATACTATATACACAGGGGATACAGAGACCACGGGGGATACAGAGACCACGGGGGATACATAGACCACAGGGGTTTAGACTGATCTACTGGGTATACTATATACACAGGGGATACAGAGACCACAGGGGATACAGAGACCACAGGGGTTTAGACTGATCTACTGGGTATACTATATACACAGGGGATACAGAGACCACAGGGGATACAGAGACCACAGGGGTTTAGACTGATCTACTGGGTATACTATATACACAGGGGATACAGAGACCACAGGGGATACAGAGACCACAGGGGTTTAGACTGATCTACTGGGTATACTATATACACAGGGGATACAGAGACCACGGGGGATACAGAGACCACAGGGGATACAGAGACCACAGGGGTTTAGACTGATCTACTGGGTATACTATATACACAGGGGATACAGAGACCACAGGGGATACAGAGACCACAGGGGATACAGAGACCACAGGGGTTTAGACTGATCTACTGGGTATACTATATACACAGGGGATACAGAGACCACAGGGGATACAGAGACCACAGGGGATACAGAGACCACAGGGGATACAGAGACCACAGGGGATACAGAGACCACGGGGGATACAGAGACCACAGGGGATACAGAGACCACAGGGGTTTAGACTGATCTACTGGGTATACTATATACACAGGGGATACAGAGACCACAGGGGTTTAGACTGATCTACTGGGTATACTATATACACAGGGGATACAGAGACCACAGGGGTTTAGACTGATCTACTGGGTATACTATATACACAGGGGATACAGAGACCACAGGGGTTTAGACTGATCTACTGGGTATACTATATACACAGGGGATACAGAGGCCACAGGGGTTTAGACTGATCTACTGGGTATACTATATACACAGGGGATACAGAGACCACAGGGGTTTAGACTGATCTACTGGGTATACTATATACACAGGGGATACAGAGACCACAGGGGTTTAGACTGATCTACTGGGTATACTATATCCACAGGGGATACAGAGACCACAGGGGTTTAGACTGATCTACTGGGTATACTATATACACAGGGGATACAGAGACAACAGGGGTTTAGACTCATCTACTGGGTATACTATATACACAGGGGATACAGAGACCACAGGGGATACAGAGACCACAGGGGTTTAGACTGATCTACTGGGTATACTATATACACAGGGGATACAGAGACCACGGGGGTTTAGACTCATCTACTGGGTATACTATATACACAGGGGATACAGAGACCACAGGGGATACAGAGACCACAGGGGTTTAGACTGATCTACTGGGTATACTATATACACAGGGGATACAGAGACCACAGGGGATACATAGACCACGGGGGATACAGAGACCACGGGGGATACAGAGACCACGGGGGATACAGAGACCACAGGGGATACAGAGACCACGGGGGATACATAGACCACGGGGGATACATAGACCACAGGGGATACATAGACCACGGGGGATACATAGACCACGGGGGATACATAGACCACAGGGGATACAGAGACCACAGGGGATACATAGACCACAGGGGATACAGAGACCACGGGGGATACATAGACCACGGGGGATACATAGACCACAGGGGATACATAGACCACGGGGGATACATAGACCACGGGGGATACATAGACCACGGGGGATACATAGACCACGGGGGATACATAGACCACGGGGGATACATAGACCACGGGGGATACATAGACCACGGGGGATACAGAGACCACGGGGGATACATAGACCACGGGGGATACATAGACCACAGGGGATACATAGACCACGGGGGATACAGAGACCACGGGGGATACAGAGACCACGGGGGATACAGAGACCACAGGGGATACAGAGACCACGGGGGATACAGAGACCACGGGGGATACATAGACCACAGGGGATACATAGACCACGGGGGATACATAGACCACGGGGGATACATAGACCACAGGGGATACATAGACCACAGGGGTTTAGACTGATCTACTGGGTATACTATATACACAGGGGATACAGAGACAACAGGGGTTTAGACTCATCTACTGGGTATACTATATACACAGGGGATACAGAGACCACAGGGGATACAGAGACCACAGGGGATACAGAGACCACATGGGATACATAGACCACAGGGGTTTAGACTGATCTACTGGGTATACTATATACACAGGGGATACAGAGACCACAGGGGATACAGAGACCACAGGGGATACAGAGACCACAGGGGATACAGAGACCACAGGGGATACAGAGACCACAGGGGATACAGAGACCACAGGGGATACATAGACCACAGGGGATACAGAGACCACAGGGGATACAGAGACCACAGGGGATACAGAGACCACAGGGGATACATAGACCACGGGGGATACATAGACCACGGGGGATACAGAGACCACAGGGGATACATAGACCACGGGGGTTTAGACTGATCTACTGGGTATACTATATACACAGGGGATACAGAGACCACAGGGGATACAGAGACCACAGGGGATACAGAGACCACAGGGGATACATAGACCACGGGGGTTTAGACTGATCTACTGGGTATACTATATACACAGGGGATACAGAGACCACAGGGGATACATAGACCACAGGGGTTTAGACTGATCTACTGGGTATACTATATACACGGGGGATACAGAGACCACAGGGGTTTAGACTGATCTACTGGGTATACTATATACACAGGGGATACAGAGGCCACAGGGGATACAGAGACCACAGGGGATACAGAGACCACAGGGGATACAGAGACCACAGGGGATACATAGACCACAGGGGTTTAGACTGATCTACTGGGTATACTATATACACAGGGTATACAGAGACCACAGGGGATACAGAGACCACAGGGGATACAGAGACCACAGGGGATACAGAGACCACAGGGGATACATAGACCACAGGGGATACAGAGACCACAGGGGATACAGAGACCACAGGGGATACAGAGACCACAGGGGATACATAGACCACGGGGGATACATAGACCACGGGGGATACAGAGACCACAGGGGATACATAGACCACGGGGGTTTAGACTGATCTACTGGGTATACTATATACACAGGGGATACAGAGACCACAGGGGATACAGAGACCACAGGGGATACAGAGACCACAGGGGATACAGAGACCACAGGGGTTTAGACTGATCTACTGGGTATACTATATACACAGGGGATACAGAGACCACAGGGGATACATAGACCACAGGGGTTTAGACTGATCTACTGGGTATACTATATACACAGGGGATACAGAGACCACAGGGGTTTAGACTGATCTACTGGGTATACTATATACACAGGGGATACAGAGGCCACAGGGGTTTAGACTGATCTACTGGGTATACTATAAACACAGGGGATACAGAGACCACAGGGGATACATAGACCACAGGGGTTTAGACTGATCTACTGGGTATACTATATACACAGGGGATACAGAGACCACAGGGGATACAGAGACCACAGGGGTTTAGACTGATCTACTGGGTATACTATATACACAGGGGATACAGAGACCACAGGGGGTTTAGACTGATCTACTGGGTATACTATATACACAGGGGATACAGAGACCACAGGGGTTTAGACTGATCTACTGGGTATACTATATACACAGGGGATACAGAGGCCACATGGGTTTAGACTGATCTACTGGGTATACTATATACACAGGGGATACAGAGACCACAGGGGTTTAGACTGATCTACTGGGTATACTATATACACAGGGGATACAGAGACCACAGGGGTTTAGACTCATCTACTGGGTATACTATATACACAGGGGATACAGAGACCACAGGGGTTTAGACTGATCTACTGGGTATACTATATACACAGGGGATACAGAGACCACAGGGGATACAGAGACCACAGGGGATACAGAGACCACAGGGGATACAGAGACCACGGGGGATACAGAGACCACGGGGGATACAGAGACCACAGGGGATACAGAGACCACGGGGGATACAGAGACCACGGGGGATACAGAGACCACGGGGGATACAGAGACCACGGGGGATACAGAGACCACAGGGGATACAGAGACCACGGGGGATACAGAGACCACGGGGGATACAGAGACCACAGGGGATACAGAGACCACAGGGGATACAGAGACCACAGGGGATACAGAGACCACAGGGGATACAGAGACCACAGGGGTTTAGACTCATCTACTGGGTATACTATATACACAGGGGATACAGAGACCACAGGGGATACAGAGACCACAGGGGATACAGAGACCACGGGGGATACAGAGACCACAGGGGGATACAGAGACCACAGGGGATACAGAGACCACAGGGGATACAGAGACCACAGGGGATACAGAGACCATGGGGGATACAGAAACCACGGGGGATACAGAGACCACAGGGGATACAGAGACCACAGGGGATACAGAGACCACGGGGGATACAGAGACCACAGGGGTTTAGACTGATCTACTGGGTATACTATATACACAGGGGATACAGAGACCACAGGGGATACAGAGACCACAGGGGATACAGAGACCACGGGGGTTTAGACTGATCTACTGGGTATACTATATACACAGGGGATACAGAGACCACAGGGGATACAGAGACCACAGGGGATACAGAGACCACGGGGGTTTAGACTGATCTACTGGGTATGCTATATACACAGGGGATACAGAGACCACGGGGGATACAGAGACCACAGGGGATACAGAGACCACAGGGGTTTAGACTGATCTACTGGGTATACTATATACACAGGGGATACAGAGACCACGGGGGATACAGAGACCACGGGGGTTTAGACTGATCTACTGGGTATACTATATACACAGGGGATACAGAGACCACAGGGGTTTAGACTGATCTACTGGGTATACTATATACACAGGGGATACAGAGACCACAGGGGTTTAGACTGATCCACTGGGTATACTATATACACAGGGGATACAGAGACCACAGGGGATACAGAGACCACAGGGGATACAGAGACCACAGGGGATACAGAGACCACAGGGGATACAGAGACCACAGGGGTTTAGACTGATCTACTGGGTATACTATATACACAGGGGATACAGAGACCACAGGGGTTTAGACTGATCTACTGGGTATACTATATACACAGGGGATACAGAGACCACAGGGGATACAGAGACCACAGGGGATACAGAGACCACAGGGGATACAGAGACCACAGGGGATACAGAGACCACAGGGGATACAGAGACCACAGGGGATACAGAGACCACGGGGGATACAGAGACCACGGGGGATACAGAGACCACAGGGGATACAGAGACCACAGGGGATACAGAGACCACAGGGGATACAGAGACCACGGGGGATACAGAGACCACAGGGGATACAGAGACCACAGGGGATACAGAGACCACAGGGGATACAGAGACCACAGGGGATACAGAGACCACGGGGGATACAGAGACCACAGGGGATACAGAGACCACAGGGGATACAGAGACCACAGGGGATACAGAGACCACAGGGGATACAGAGACCACAGGGGATACATAGACCACAGGGGATACAGAGACCACGGGGGATACAGAGACCACAGGGGATACAGAGACCACAGGGGGTTTAGACTGATCTACTGGGTATACTATATACACAGGGGATACAGAGACCACAGGGGTTTAGACTGATCTACTGGGTATACTATATACACAGGGGATACTGAGCCACAGGGGTTTAGACTGATCTACTGGGTATACTATATACACAGGGGATACAGAGACCACAGGGGTTTAGACTGATCTACTGGGTATACTATATACACAGGGGATACAGAGACCACAGGGGTTTAGACTGATCTACTGGGTATACTATATACACAGGGGATACAGAGACCACGGGGGTTTAGACTGATCTACTGGGTATACTATATACACAGGGGATACAGAGACCACAGGGGTTTAGACTGATCTACTGGGTATACTATATACACAGGGGATACAGAGACCACAGGGGATACAGAGACCACAGGGGTTTAGACTGATCTACTGGGTATACTATATACACAGGGGATACAGAGACCACAGGGGTTTAGACTGATCTACTGGGTATACTATATACACAGGGGATACAGAGACCACAGGGGTTTAGACTGATCTACTGGGTATACTATATACACAGGGGATACAGAGACCACGGGGGATACAGAGACCACAGGGGATACAGAGACCACAGGGGATACAGAGACCACAGGGGTTTAGACTGATCTACTGGGTATACTATATACACAGGGGATACAGAGACCACAGGGGTTTAGACTGATCTACTGGGTATACTATATACACAGGGGATACAGAGACCACGGGGGTTTAGACTGATCTACTGGGTATACTATATACACAGGGGATACAGAGACCACAGGGGTTTAGACTGATCTACTGGGTATACTATATACACAGGGGATACAGAGACCACAGGGGTTTAGACTGATCTACTGGGTATACTATATACACAGGGGATACAGAGACCACGGGGGTTTAGACTGATCTACTGGGTATACTATATACACAGGGGATACAGAGACCACAGGGGTTTAGACTGATCTACTGGGTATACTATATACACAGGGGATACAGAGACCACGGGGGTTTAGACTCATCTACTGGGTATACTATATACACAGGGGATACAGAGACCACAGGGGATACAGAGACCACAGGGGTTTAGACTGATCTACTGGGTATACTATATACACAGGGGATACAGAGACCACAGGGGTTTAGACTGATCTACTGGGTATACTATATACACAGGGGATACAGAGACCACAGGGGTTTAGACTGATCTACTGGGTATACTATATACACAGGGGATACAGAGACCACGGGGGATACAGAGACCACAGGGGATACAGAGACCACAGGGGATACAGAGACCACAGGGGTTTAGACTGATCTACTGGGTATACTATATACACAGGGGATACAGAGACCACAGGGGTTTAGACTGATCTACTGGGTATACTATATACACAGGGGATACAGAGACCACGGGGGTTTAGACTGATCTACTGGGTATACTATATACACAGGGGATACAGAGACCACAGGGGTTTAGACTGATCTACTGGGTATACTATATACACAGGGGATACAGAGACCACAGGGGTTTAGACTGATCTACTGGGTATACTATATACACAGGGGATACAGAGACCACGGGGGTTTAGACTGATCTACTGGGTATACTATATACACAGGGGATACAGAGACCACAGGGGTTTAGACTGATCTACTGGGTATACTATATACACAGGGATACAGAGACCACGGGGGTTTAGACTCATCTACTGGGTATACTATATACACAGGGGATACAGAGACCACAGGGGTTTAGACTGATCTACTGGGTATACTATATACACAGGGGATACAGAGACCACAGGGGATACAGAGACCACAGGGGATACAGAGACCACAGGGGTTTAGACTGATCTACTGGGTATACTATATACACAGGGGATACAGAGACCACGGGGGTTTAGACTCATCTACTGGGTATACTATATACACAGGGGATACAGAGACCACAGGGGTTTAGACTGATCTACTGGGTATACTATATACACAGGGGATACAGAGACCACAGGGGATACAGAGACCACAGGGGATACAGAGACCACAGGGGATACAGAGACCACAGGGGATACAGAGACCACGGGGGATACAGAGACCACAGGGGTTTAGACTGATGACTGACTGACTAATGATGAAGACTATGGGGGATTGGAAATGATGAAGACTATGGGGGATTGGAAATGATGAAGACAATTACATTGATGGAAGCTTCAGTCTGCAATATTAAATCTGATCTACCTCCATAAAAAGAGCAGGTGTTCCTAATGTTTTGTACACTGTGTATACACACACACACACACACACACATTAAGCAGACCTACCCACAGTTGTTCTCCTACTGCCTTCATAAATACAACAGTCAGCTTCCAGACTGGTTCAGAGTTCAGAGTTCAGAGTTCAGACAGTCTGCGGTTGATTATTCAAAGTGCAACACAGACTTCAGCTCAAATCATTCAAATTATTTAGTTGTATTGTTATATTAGATAGGCACTCGGGAGTTGAAAGAGACTCAAGTCAATCGGCCTGTTAGTGATTTTCTTAAGAAATGAAGGGAGAATGTATTTTCTACGAATTGGGAATGAAGCCCGTCATCCCTGCTGTGGCTGCATTGAACAGACCATATAGATATATATGATATAGATGATATAGATATATATGGTACAGATTATATAGATGATATAGATATATATGGTATAGATGGTATAGATATATATGGCATCGATTATATAGATGTAGATGATATAGATATATATGGCATCGATTATATAGATATAGATGATATAGATATATATGGCATCGATTATATAGATGTAGATGATACAGATATAGATGATATAGATATATATGGCATCGATTATATAGATATAGATGATATAGATATGTTATCGATGATATAGATGTAGATGATACAGATATAGATGATATAGATATAGATGGTATCGATGATATAGATATATATGGTATCGATGATATAGATATAGATGATATAGATATGTTATCGATGATATAGATGTAGATGATACAGATATAGATGATATAGATATATATGGCATCGATTATATAGATATAGATGATATATGGTATCGATGATATAGATATAGATTATATAGATATAGATGATATAGATATGGTATCGATGATATAGATGATATAGATATAGTTGATATAGATATAGATGGTATCGATGATATAGATATATATGGTATCGATGATATAGATATAGATGATATAGATATGTTATCGATGATATAGATGATATAGATATAGTCAATATAGATATAGATGGTATCGATGATATAGTTGATATAGATATAGATGATATAGATGATATAGATATAGAAAGCACTGGACTAAAGTTCACAGAGGTCGACTCTGGAAGTGCTGGCGTGGTTTTCTTGAGTTCTCTCCTTTCACTTCCCTGTTCTTTCCCCTTTTATCTTCCTACAAACTGTTTTTGCTGACGTCTTACCGTGGTTCTGGATGTCTTCGACGATGTAGACCGAGTCGTTGATGGACACATCATCATCATCATCATCACTGAGAATGATAACCACGTCTTCTGGATTCATGTCTCCAAACAACCTGCAAAATATATTTATATAAAC
Source organism: Oncorhynchus clarkii lewisi (assembly GCF_045791955.1). Classification (NCBI taxonomy): domain Eukaryota; kingdom Metazoa; phylum Chordata; class Actinopteri; order Salmoniformes; family Salmonidae; genus Oncorhynchus; species Oncorhynchus clarkii. The sequence continues at coordinate 787,337 of NC_092163.1, forward strand.
CACACACTGCAGTATATATCCTTCACTATAAACCCCACACTGCAGTGTATATCCTTCACTATAAACCACACGCTGCAGTGTATATCCTTCACTATAAACCCCACACTGCATTATATATCCTTCACTATAAACCCCACACTGCAGTGTATATCCTTCACTATAAACCCCACACTGCATTATATATCCTTCACTATAAACCCCACACTGCATTATATATCCTTCACTATAAACCCCACACTGCAGTGTATATCCTTCACTATAAACCACACTGCATTATATATCCTTCACTATAAACCCCACACTGCAGTGTATATCCTTCACTATAAACCACACACTGCATTGTATATCCTTCACTATAAACCACACACTGCATTGTATATCCTTCACTATAAACCCCACACTGCAGTGTATATCCTTCACTATAAACCCCACACTGCAGTATATATCCTTCACTATAAACCCCACACTGCAGTGTATATCCTTCACTATAAACCCCACACTGCAGTGTATATCCTTCACTATAAACCACACACTGCAGTGTATATCCTTCACTATAAACCACACACTGCATTATATATCCTTCACTATAAACCCCACACTGCATTGTATATCCTTCACTATAAACCCCACACTGCATTGTATATCCTTCACTATAAACCCCACACTGCATTATATATCCTTCACTATAAACCCCACACTGCATTGTATATCCTTCACTATAAACCCCACACTGCAGTGTATATCCTTCACTATAAACCCCACACTGCATTATATATCCTTCACTATAAACCCCACACTGCATTGTATATCCTTCACTATAAACCCCACACTGCATTGTATATCCTTCACTATAAACCCCACACTGCAGTGTATATCCTTCACTATAAACCCCACACTGCATTGTATATCCTTCACTATAAACCCCACACTGCAGTGTATATCCTTCACTATAAACCCCACACTGCATTGTATATCCTTCACTATAAAACCCACACTGCAGTATATATCCTTCACTATAAACCCCACACTGCAGTATATATCCTTCACTATAAACCCCACACTGCTTCAACTTCAATGATCTGTAGACAACTAGTTTAATGTCACTAGTTAGGGGGGGAAACAAACTATTACTTTCAATTCTGAATGGTGGAGATAAATAGATAATTACTGAAGGTGCACAGAGGCTAAATAATTCTATTCAATATCTAACCAACTAACTCTGCCTCGACACAACCCAAAACACACAACTTTGACCAGAGAAAGCACATGTATATTTTCATACGGTCTCTGACTGTAGTTAAAGGAGTATCAAAAGCGGATGTGACTAGTTAGTTAAAGTTACCTTTGCTTGAAAAATGGATCACTTCTTAGTTGACAATACGGGTTATAAAGAGTGAGAAACCGACACCGTTAGATGTAATATATATAAGGAGTAAATTAATTAAAAGTAGTTTATCCGAAAAAAAAAGGGGGGGACGGCTCCTTCTCACGACTTCTGTTTTCCTGTTGAATTTATTTTTTCGCGCCGGGTTCCGGAAACCTCAGACCGGACGTGACGGATACAGCGTCACCTTGGCGACCGGCCTAGAAGCGTTCCCTAGTTACCACGGCAACAACGTTACAAATTTGGATTTTCGTCGTAAAACAAATGTACTCAACTTTTTTGGTCTTCATTTAAAGTTCGGTTTTAGCACTTTGATTAAGGTTTAAGGTTTAAGCGGGGTTATGACTTTGTGGCAGTAGTAAAGAGTGACGACCCAGCCGACAAGGGTATAATCATAGAAATATAATATAATGAATAGAACGGCGATCCCCAACGATGGCATAATGGTTGGACTGGCAGACATTGCGAGCACATAGGGGCAAAGCAGGAAGTGTACCCATCAATATGTGCTGGGATTTGTTGATTTGGCTGGCACTTAAATGTACACAGAGAGCTAACATTAATAATATGCATGTTAATTTCTCCTGGTTCAAAGTGGAGGAGAGATTGACTTCATCACTACTTGTATTTGTGAGCAGTATTGACATGTTGAATCCACCGAGGTGTCTGTTTAAACGACTAGCCCACAGCTCACAAGACATGCCACCGGAGGTTTGTCCAGAACAGACTATGGGAGGTGCACAGTACTTCATAGAGCCATGACTACATGGAACTCTATTCCACATCAGGTGACTGATACCAGCAGTAGAATCAGATTTAAAAAACACCTTATGGAACAGCGGGGACTGTGAAGATACACACACAGACATGATAAGACACACACACACACACATACACATGATAAGACACACACACACACAGACATGATAAGACACACACACATACACATGGGGGGAATGTTGTATTGTAGATACGTAGAGTAGTAGAATAGTGGCCTGGGGTAACACATTTAATGTGTTATCAAATGTACTGTAATATTTTAAATGGTATATAACTGCCTTAATGTTGCTGGACCCCCAGGAAGAGGGGATCCATGGGGATCCTTAATAAATACAAATCATCCCAGAAAAATCCAATACGAACTAAACAGACATTACAGAACCATACCTTCCATTGCATGAAGCACATCAGTTAAACATCAATAGAATGAACATTCTACATTACCACGGAAACGATCGCGTCACAATACCAGGCAGCCATTGTGTGTGTCCACCAATGAGTTCACCGGTCAGATTGCCAGGGGTTAGAGGGTCCAAGACCGTTCTATTCATTATATTTCTCCGGGTGTAATTGCCATAGAGATGAATAGAGGGCTCATCGTTGTATCCGTGCCATTGTTGAGCCTCAACAGTGGAAATGTCATACTACCCATAAAACCTAGTGGGTAAAACATGGAAATGGTTCCGATTGTTTCTCCGCCAGTCATTTCATCCATTGTGGTTGTCGTTATGAAAAAGTATAAACACGAAAATGACAGGCTGCCTGACATTACTACGTTGTTTTCGCTGATGAGTCATTACACACAAGTACCAGTACTGTGTGATGTCATTACACTGCCAGGCCTCCTGCCTATTCTCCTCCTGCATCACCTCCTCCTGCCTATTCTCCTCCCTTTCATCCTCCTGCCTCTACTCCTTGTGCCCAGCCTCCTGCCTCTCTTCCTCCTCCCTCATCCTCCTGTCCAACCTCCTGCCCTGCCTCCTGCCTCTCTTCCTCCTCCCTCATCCTCATCTCCTCCTGTCCAACCTTCTGCACAGCCTCCTGCCTCTCTTCCTCCTCCCTCATCCTCCTCTCCTCCTGTCCAACCTTCTCCCCAGCCTCCTGCCTCTTTTCCACCTCCCTCATTCTCCTCTCCTCCTGTCCAACCTCCTGCCCAGCCTCCTGCCTCTCTTCCTCCTCCCTCATCCTCCTCTCCTCCTGCCCAGCCTCCTGCCTCTCTTCCCGGTACAGCATCTCCTGCAGCACTGAGGTGGTCTTCTGCAAGGACCAGCGGACCTGAAGTCCTCCCAGCCCGGCCAGTGTGGAGAGGGAGAGGCTAGACCTGAAGTCCTCCCAGCCCGGCCAGTGTGGAAGGGAGAGGCCAGACCTGAAGTCCTCCCAGCCAGGGTCTCTCCCAGCCCGGCCAGTGTGGAAGGGAGAGGCCAGACCTGAAGTCCTCCCAGCCAGGGTCTCTCCCAGCCCGGCCAGTGTGGAGAGGGGGAGGCCAGACCTGAAGTCCTCCCAGCCCAGGTCGCAAGATTGACCCCAGGAGGTCAGAGTTCTTTTAGTGAACCTTTATTTAGATAGGGAGTCAATGCTGAGACCAAGGTGTCTTTATTTAGACAGGGAGTCAATACTGAGACCAAGGTGTCTTTATTTAGACAGGGAGTCAATACTGAGACCAAGGTGTCTTAATTTAGACAGAGTCAATACTGAGACCAAGGTGTCTTAATTTAGACAGGGAGTCAATACTGAGACCACGGTGTCTTAATTTAGACAGGGAGTCAATACTGAGACCAAGGTGTCTTTATTTAGACAGGGAGTCAATACTGAGACCACGGTGTCTTTATTTAGACAGGGAGTCAATACTGAGACCAAGGTGTCTGTTCAAGATGAGCCCTGTACAGCACCACCATAAACACAAACTACCGATTCATGAACACAATAAAATCCCCTTTATTATACACATCAATACATGAAAACATTTGTTGTTGCACCATGAAATATATTGGACAGTCGTCCAACAATTAGCTAACTGAATTTATTGAATGTTTACATGTACTTCGACGTGATGTAATTATACAGGCCGATGCTGTACTGCAGGGATGTAATGAGGTCATTTGAAGCATCGTTTCTTCCATCGCGTGTTTGGAACAATGACAAAGACATCGGCAACTTTGTATTCTGTCGTCAACTCCGTTCTGAAGTGACCTGGCGGGCACCGTCAGGCAGTGTAACCATCAGCCAAACAGTCTGGCGACTAAAACAGGTGATCGGCACCTCTCTCCCCCTCCCTGCTAGAGGCACCTCTCTCTCCCTCCCTGCTAGAGGCACCTCTCTCTCCCTCCCTGCTAGAGGCACGTCTCTCTCCCTCCCTGCTAGAGGCACGTCTCTCTCCCTCCCTGCTAGAGGCACGTCTCTCTCCCTCCCTGCTAGAGGCACGTCTCTCTCCCTCCCTGCTAGAGGCACCTCTCTCTCCCTCCCTGCTAGAGGCACGTCTCTCTCCCTCCCTGCTAGAGGCACGTCTCTCTCTCTCCCTCCCTGCTAGAGGCACGTCTCTCTCCCTCCCTGCTAGAGGCACCTCTCTCTCTCTCCCTCCCTGCTAGAGGCACCTCTCTTTCTCTCCCTCCCTACTAGAGGCACCTCTCTCTCTCTCTCCCTCCCTGCTAGAGGCACGTCTCTCTCTCTCTCCCTCCCTGCTAGAGGCACGTCTCTCTCCCTCCCTGCTAGAGGCACCTCTCTCTCTCCCTCCCTGCTAGAGGCACGTCTCTCTCTCTCTCCCTCCCTGCTAGAGGCACGTCTCTCTCCCTCCCTGCTAGAGGCACGTCTCTCTCTCTCCCTCCCTGCTAGAGGCACGTCTCTCTCCCTCCCTGCTAGAGGCACCTCTCTCTCTCTCCCTCCCTGCTAGAGGCACGTCTCTCTCCCTCCCTGCTAGAGGCACCTCTCTCTCTCCCTCCCTGCTAGAGGCACGTCTCTCTCCCTCCCTGCTAGAGGCACGTCTCTCTCCCTCCCTGCTAGAGGCACCTCTCTCTCTCTCCCTCCCTGCTAGAGGCACCTCTCTTTCTCTCCCTCCCTGCTAGAGGCACCTCTCTCTCTCTCTCCCTCCCTGCTAGAGGCACATCTCTCTCTCTCCCTCCCTGCTAGAGGCACGTCTCTCTCTCTCTCCCTCCCTGCTAGAGGCACCTCTCTCTCTCCCTCCCTGCTAGAGGCACGTCTCTCTCCCTCCCTGCTAGAGGCACGTCTCTCTCTCTCCCTCCCTGCTAGAGGCACGTCTCTCTCCCTCCCTGCTAGAGGCACCTCTCTCTCTCTCTCCCTCCCTGCTAGAGGCACCTCTCTCTCTCTCCCTCCCTGCTAGAGGCACCTCTCTCTCTCTCCCTGCTAGAGGCACCTCTCTCTCTCTCCCTGCTAGAGGCACCTCTCTCTCCCTCCCTGCTAGAGGCACCTCTCTCTCCCTCCCTGCTAGAGGCACGTCTCTCTCCCTCCCTGCTAGAGGCACGTCTCTCTCCCTCCCTGCTAGAGGCACGTCTCTCTCCCTCCCTGCTAGAGGCACGTCTCTCTCCCTCCCTGCTAGAGGCACGTCTCTCTCCCTCCCTGCTAGAGGCACGTCTCTCTCCGTCCCTGCTAGAGGCACGTCTCTCTCCCTCCCTGCTAGAGGCACGTCTCTCTCCCTCCCTCCCTCCCTGCTAGAGGCACCTCTCTCTCCCTCCCTGCTAGAGGCACCTCTCTCTCCCTCCCTGCTAGAGGAACCTCTCTCTCCCTCCCTGCTAGAGGCACGTCTCTCTCCCTCCCTGCTAGAGGCACGTCTCTCTCCCTCCCTGCTAGAGGCACGTCTCTCTCCCTCCCTGCCAGAGGCACGTCTCTCTCCCTCCCTGCTAGAGGCACGTCTCTCTCCCTCCCTGCTAGAGGCACGTCTCTCTCCCTCCCTGCTAGAGGCACGTCTCTCTCCCTCCCTGCTAGAGGCACGTCTCTCTCCCTCCCTGCTAGAGGCACTTCTCTCTCCCTCCCTGCTAGAGGCACTTCTCTCTCCCTCCCTGCTAGAGGCACCTCTCTCTCTCTCCCTCCCTGCTAGAGGCACCTCTCTCTCTCTCCATCCCTGCTAGAGGCACGTCTCTCTCTCTCCCTCCCTGCTAGAGGCACGTCTCGCTCTCTCCCTCCCTGCTAGAGGCACGTCTCTCTCCCTCCCTCCCTGCTAGAGGCACGTCTCTCTCCCTCCCTCCCTGCCAGAGGCACGTCTCTCTCCCTCCCTCCCTCCCTGCTAGAGGCACCTCTCTCTCCCTCCCTGCTAGAGGCACCTCTCTCTCCCTCCCTGCTAGAGGCACCTCTCTCTCCCTCCCTGCTAGAGGCACCTCTCTCTCTCTCTCCCTGCTAGAGGCACCTCTCTCCTTCCCTCCCTGCTAGAGGCACCTCTCTCTCCCTCCCTGCTAGAGGCACCTCTCTCTCTCTCCCTCCCTGCTAGAGGCACCTCTCTCTCTCTCCCTCCCTGCTAGAGGCACCTCTCTCTCGCTCCCTCCCTGCTAGAGGCACCTCTCTCTCGCTCCCTCCCTGCTAGAGGCACCTCTCTCTCTCTCCCTCCCTGCTAGAGGCACCTCTCTCTCTCTCCCTCCCTGCTAGAGGCACCTCTCTCTCCCTCCCTGCTAGAGGCACGTCTCTCTCCCTCCCTGCTAGAGGCACGTCTCTCTCCCTCCCTGCTAGAGGCACGTCTCTCTTCCTCCCTGCTAGAGGCACCTCTCTCTCTCTCCCTCCCTGCTAGAGGCACCTCTCTCTCTCTCCCTCCCTGCTAGAGGCACGTCTCTCTCTCTCCCTCCCTGCTAGAGGCACGTCTCTCTCTCTCCCTCCCTGCTAGAGGCACGTCTCTCTCCCTCCCTGCTAGAGGCACCTCTCTCTCTCCCCCTCCCTGCTAGAGGCACCTCTCTCTCTCTCCCTCCCTGCTAGAGGCACCTCTCTCTCCCTCCCTGCTAGAGGCACCTCTCTCTCCCTCCCTGCTAGAGGCACCTCTCTCTCCCTCCCTGCTAGAGGCACCTCTCTCTCCCTCCCTGCTAGAGGAACCACTCTCTCCCTCCCTGCTAGAGGCACCTCTCTCTCCCTCCCTGCTAGAGGCACCTCTCTCTCCCTCCCTGCTAGAGGCACGTCTCTCTTCCTCCCTGCTAGAGGCACCTCTCTCTCCCTCCCTGCTAGAGGCACCTCTCTCTCCCTCCCTGCTAGAGGCACCTCTCTCTCTCTCCCTCCCTGCTAGAGGCACCTCTCTCTCTCTCCCTCCCTGCTAGAGGCACCTCTCTCTCTCTCCCTCCCTGCTAGAGGCACGTCTCTCTCTCTCCCTCCCTGCTAGAGGCACGTCTCTCTCCCTCCCTCCCTGCTAGAGGCACGTCTCTCTCCCTCCCTCCCTGCTAGAGGCACGTCTCTCTCCCTCCCTCCCTCCCTGCTAGAGGCACCTCCTCCCTGCTAGAGGCACCTCTCTCTCCCTCCCTGCTAGAGGCACTTCTCTCTCCCTCCCTGCTAGAGGCACCTCTCTCTCCCTCCCTGCTAGAGGCACCTCTCTCTCCCTCCCTGCTAGAGGCACCTCTCTCTCCCTCCCTGCTAGAGGCACCTCTCTCTCCCTCCCTGCTAGAGGCACCTCTCTCTCCCTCCCTGCTAGAGGCACGTCTCTCTCTCCCTCCCTGCTAGAGGCACGTCTCTCTCTCCCTCCCTGCTAGAGGCACGTCTCTCTCTCCCTCCCTGCTAGAGGCACGTCTCTCTCTCCCTCCCTGCTAGAGGCACGTCTCTCTCTCCCTCCCTGCTAGAGGCACGTCTCTCTCCCTCCCTGCTAGAGGCACGTCTCTCTCCCTCCCTGCTAGAGGCACGTCTCTCTCCCTCCCTGCTAGAGGCACGTCTCTCTCCCTCCCAGCTAGCGGCACGTCTCTCTCCCTCCCTGCTAGAGGCACGTCTCTCTCCCTCCCTGCTAGAGGCACGTCTCTCTCCCTCCCTGCTAGAGGCACGTCTCTCTCCCTCCCTGCTAGAGGCACGTCTCTCTCCCTCCCTGCTAGAGGCACCTCTCTCTCTCTCCCTGCTAGAGGCACCTCTCTCTCTCTCCCTCCCTGCTAGAGGCACGTCTCTCTCCCTCCCTGCTAGAGGCACGTCTCTCTCCCTCCCTGCTAGAGGCATCTCTCTCTCCCTCCCTGCTAGAGGCACCTCTCTCTCTCTCCCTCCCTGCTAGAGGCACCTCTCTCTCTCTCCCTCCCTGCTAGAGGCACCTCTCTCTCCCTCCCTGCTAGAGGCACGTCTCTCTCCCTCCCTGCTAGAGGCACCTCTCTCTCCCTCCCTGCTAGAGGCACGTCTCTCTCTCTCCCTCCCTGCTAGAGGCACGTCTCTCTCCCTCCCTGCTAGAGGCACCTCTCTCTCCCTCCCTGCTAGAGGCACGTCTCTCTCTCTCCCTCCCTGCTAGAGGCACGTCTCTCTCCCTCCCTCCCTGCTAGAGGCACGTCTCTCTCCCTCCCTGCTAGAGGCACGTCTCTCTCCCTCCCTGCTAGAGGCACGTCTCTCTCTCTCCCTCCCTGCTAGAGGCACGTCTCTCTCCCTCCCTGCTAGAGGCACGTCTCTCTCTCTCCCTCCCTGCTAGAGGCACGTCTCTCTCCCTCCCTGCTAGAGGCACGTCTCTCTCCCTCCCTGCTAGAGGCACGTCTCGCTCCCTCCCTGCTAGAGGCACGTCTCTCTTCCTCCCTGCTAGAGGCATCTCTCTCTCCCTCCCTGCTAGAGGCACCTCTCTCTCTCTCCCTCCCTGCTAGAGGCACCTCTCTCTCTCTCCCTCCCTGCTAGAGGCACGTCTCTCTCCCTCCCTGCTAGAGGCACGTCTCTCTCCCTCCCTGCTAGAGGCACGTCTCTCTCTCTCCCTCCCTGCTAGAGGCACGTCTCTCTCTCTCCCTCCCTGCTAGAGGCACGTCTCTCTCCCTCCCTGCTAGAGGCACGTCTCTCTCTCTCCCTCCCTGCTAGAGGCACGTCTCTCTCCCTCCCTGCTAGAGGCACGTCTCTCTCCCTCCCTGCTAGAGGCACGTCTCTCTCCCTCCCTGCTAGAGGCACGTCTCTCTCCCTCCCTGCTAGAGGCACGTCTCTCTCCCTCCCTGCTAGAGGCACGTCTCTCTCCCTCCCTGCTAGAGGCACCTCTCTCTCCCTCCCTGCTAGAGGCACCTCTCTCTCTCTCCCTGCTAGAGGCACCTCTCTCTCTCTCCCTCCCTGCTAGAGGCACGTCTCTCTCCCTCCCTGCTAGAGGCACGTCTCTCTCCCTCCCTGCTAGAGGCATCTCTCTCTCCCTCCCTGCTAGAGGCACCTCTCTCTCTCTCCCTCCCTGCTAGAGGCACCTCTCTCTCTCTCCCTCCCTGCTAGAGGCACCTCTCTCTCCCTCCCTGCTAGAGGCACGTCTCTCTCCCTCCCTGCTAGAGGCACCTCTCTCTCCCTCCCTGCTAGAGGCACGTCTCTCTCTCTCCCTCCCTGCTAGAGGCACGTCTCTCTCCCTCCCTGCTAGAGGCACCTCTCTCTCCCTCCCTGCTAGAGGCACGTCTCTCTCTCTCCCTCCCTGCTAGAGGCACGTCTCTCTCCCTCCCTGCTAGAGGCACGTCTCTCTCCCTCCCTGCTAGAGGCACGTCTCTCTCTCTCCCTCCCTGCTAGAGGCACGTCTCTCTCTCTCCCTCCCTGCTAGAGGCACGTCTCTCTCCCTCCCTGCTAGAGGCACGTCTCTCTCTCTCCCTCCCTGCTAGAGGCACGTCTCTCTCCCTCCCTGCTAGAGGCACGTCTCTCTCCCTCCCTGCTAGAGGCACGTCTCTCTCCCTCCCTGCTAGAGGCACGTCTCTCTCCCTCCCTGCTAGAGGCACGTCTCTCTCCCTCCCTGCTAGAGGCACCTCTCTCTCCCTCCCTGCTAGAGGCACCTCTCTCTCTCTCCCTGCTAGAGGCACCTCTCTCTCTCTCCCTCCCTGCTAGAGGCACGTCTCTCTCCCTCCCTGCTAGAGGCACGTCTCTCTCCCTCCCTGCTAGAGGCATCTCTCTCTCCCTCCCTGCTAGAGGCACCTCTCTCTCTCTCCCTCCCTGCTAGAGGCACCTCTCTCTCTCTCCCTCCCTGCTAGAGGCACCTCTCTCTCCCTCCCTGCTAGAGGCACGTCTCTCTCTCTCCCTCCCTGCTAGAGGCACCTCTCTCTCCCTCCCTGCTAGAGGCACGTCTCTCTCTCTCCCTCCCTGCTAGAGGCACGTCTCTCTCCCTCCCTGCTAGAGGCACCTCTCTCTCCCTCCCTGCTAGAGGCACGTCTCTCTCTCTCCCTCCCTGCTAGAGGCACGTCTCTCTCCCTCCCTGCTAGAGGCACGTCTCTCTCCCTCCCTGCTAGAGGCACGTCTCTCTCCCTCCCTGCTAGAGGCACGTCTCTCTCCCTCCCTGCTAGAGGCACGTCTCTCTCCCTCCCTGCTAGAGGCACGTCTCTCTCCCTCCCTGCTAGAGGCACGTCTCTCTCCCTCCTCTCACACTTCATCGGCTTCGATTAATAAAGTAGTTTAAAAAATATGACTTTTCTTTTTTCCTGACTCAGATCGGGTCTGGATCCAACCATGTCCATATGAAAAGGGTCTAGTTGTCCTCAGTCTCTATATTAAATAGAATAATTGATGCACTTCGGGTTCGGGTGGGACAGTCCCAGGTCCTGTTCGGGACAGGTCCAACCTTTTGAACTCGTGAAGACCTCTAGTCTGAGGGGCTGTGATTGGCTAGATGCTTCTTCACTCTCTGGCATCACCACGGTGATGAGGTCTGAGGTGCTCTGATTGGCTAGATGCTTCTTCACTTTCTGGCATCACCATGGTGATGAGGGGCTCTGATTGGCTAGTTGCCTCTTTGCTCTCTGGTGTCACAATTGTAACGAGGGCGGGGCCTGGGCAACGCGGCTTTGGAAGAGGGTCAGTTGATCGAGCAGTGGGAGGGGCATGTCTCTGATGACCAATGGAAGGTCTTCATGGAGCAGAGGGTAGATGACTACACTGAGGGCCGGACGCTCCACAGAGAACCTAGAGGAAGGAGAAGACTTCATTATATAACTACCCTCATATAGAACTATCCTCATATAGAACTACCCTCATATAGAACTACCCTCATATAGAACTACTCTCATATAGAACTACCCTCATATAGAACTACCCTCATATAGAACTACCCTCATATAGAACTATAATTATATAGAACTATAATTATATAGAACTATCCTCATATATAACTATCCTCATATATAACTATCCTCATATAGAGCTATCCTCATATATAACTATCCTCATATAGAGCTATCCTCATATAGAACTATCCTCATATAGAGCTATCCTCATATAGAACTATCCTCATATAGAGCTATCCTCATATAGAACTATCCTCATATAGAACTATCCTCATATAGAACTATAATTATATAGAACTATCCTCATATAGAACTATCATTAAAAAGAACTATAATTATATATAACTATCATTATATTATCATTATATATAACTATCATTATATAGAACTATCCTCATATAGAACTATCCTCATATAGAACTATCCTCATATAGAACTATCATTAAAAATAACTATAATTATATAGAGCTATCATTATATTATCATTATATAGAACTATCATTATATAGAATTATCCTCATATAGAACTCTCATTATATAGAACTATCCTCATATAGAACTATCCTTATATACAACTATCCTTATATAGAACTATCCTAATAGAGAACTATCCTCATAGAGAACTATCCTCATAGAGAACTATCCTCATATAGAACTATCATTAAAAAGAACTATAATTATATAGAACTATCATTATGTTATCATTATATAGAACTATCATCATATAGAACTATCCTCATATAGAACTATCCTCATATAGAACTATCATTAAATTATCATTATATACAACTATCCTCATATAGAACTATCCTCAAATAGAACTATCCTCAAATAGAACTATCCTCAAATAGAACTATCCTCAAATAGAACTATCCTTATATAGAACTATCATTATATAATCATTATATAGAACTATCCTCATATAGAACTATCATTATATAAAACTATCATTAAAAAGAACTATCCTCATATGATGAACTATCATTATATAGAGCTATCCTCATATAGAACTATCCTCATATAGAACTATCCTCATATGATGAACTATCATTATATAGAGCTATCCTCATATAGAACTATCATTATATTATCATTATATAGAACTATCCTCAAATAGAACTATCCTCAAATAGAACTATCCTCAAATAGAACTATCCTCATATAGAACTATCCTCATATAGAACTATCCTTATATAGAACTATCCTCATATAGAACTATAATTATATAGAACTATCCTCATATAGAACTATCCTTATATAATCATTATATAGAACTATCCTCATATAGAACGATCATTATATAATCATTACATAGAACTATCCTCATATAGAACTATCATTATATTATCATTATATAGAACTATCCTCATATAGAACTATCCTCATATAGAACTATCCTCATATAGAACTATCCTCATATAGAACTATCCTCATATAGAATTATCCTCATATAGAACTATCATTATATAATCCTTATATAGAACTATCGGTATATAGAACTATCCTCATATAGAACTATCCTCATATAGAACTATCCTCATATAGAACTATCGGTATATAATCCTTATGTATAACTACCCTCATATAGAACTACCCTCATATAGAACTACCCTCATATAGAACTACCCTCATATAGAACTACCCTCATATAGAACTACCCTCATATAGAACTACCCTCATATAGAACTACCCTCATATAGAACTATCATTATATAATCCTTATATAGAACTATCGGTATATAGAACTATCCTCACATTGAACTATCCTCATAGAGAACTATCCTCATATAGAACTATCCTCATATAGAACTATCGGTATATAATCCTCATATAGAACTACCCGTATATAATCCTCATATAGAACTACCCTCATATAGAACTACCCTCATATAGAACTACCCTCATATAGAACTACCCCCATATAAAACTACCCCCATATAAAACTACCCTCATATAAAACTACCCTCATATAAAACTACCCTCATATAAAACTACCCTCATATAAAACGACCCTCATATAAAACGACCCTCATATAAAACGACCCTCATATAAAACGACCCTCATATAAAACGACCCTCATATAAAACTACCCTCATATAGAACTACCCTCATATAGAACTATCCTCATAGAGAACTATCCTCATATAGAACTATCCTCATATAATCATAATATAGAACTATTATTATATAGAAGTATCCTCATATAGAACTAATATTATATAATCATTATATAGAACTATCCTCATATAGAACTATCATTATATAGAACTATCCTCATATAGAACTATCATTATATAGAACTATCAGTATATAGAACTATCATTATATAGAACTATCAGTATATAGAACTATCCTACCATTGATGTCATCCTTTTCTGTTGAGAGAATTTGACTGACAGACTCACCGAACAGACCGAGAGACTTACAGACTTCCCACCGGCCAGACAGAGAGACAGACTCACCGATCAGACAGACAGACAGACTCCCCACCGGCCAGACAGAGAGACAGACTCCGCACCGAACAGACAGAGAGACAGACTCCCCACCGGCCAGACAGAGAGACAGACTCCCCACCGGCCAGACAGAGAGACCTACTCCCCACCGGTCAGACAGAGAGCCAGACTCCCCACCGGCCAGACAGAGAGCCAGACTCCCCACCGGCCAGACAGAGAGCCAGACTCCCCACCGGCCAGACAGAGAGCCAGACTCCCCACCGGCCAGACAGAGAGCCAGACTCCCCACCGGCCAGACAGAGAGCCAGACTCCCCACCGGCCAGACAGAGAGCCAGACTCCCCACCGGCCAGACAGAGAGCCAGACTCCCCACCGGCCAGACAGAGAGCCAGACTCCCCACCGGCCAGACAGAGACAGACTCCCCACCGGCCAGACAGAGAGACAGACTCCCCACCGGCCAGACAGAGAGACAGACTCCCCACCAGCCAGACAGAGAGACAGACTCCCCACCAGCCAGACAGAGAGACAGACTCACCACCAGTCAGACAGAGAGACAGACTCACCACCAGTCAGACAGACAGACTCACCACCAGTCAGACAGAGAGACAGACTCCCCAGACAGAGAGACAGACTCCCCACCAGACAGAAAGAGAGCCAGACTCCCCACCGGCCAGACAGAGAGACAGACTCACCGATCAGACAGACAGACTCCCCACCGGCCAGACAGAGAGACAGACTCCCCACCGGCCAGACAGAGAGACAGACTCACCACCAGTCAGACAGAAAGACAGACTCCCCAGTCAGACAGACAGACTCACCACCAGTCAGACAGAGAGACAGACTCTCCAGACAGAGAGACAGACTCCCCACCAGACAGTCAGACAGACAGAGACCGACTCACCGGTCAAACACACAGACAGACAGAGAGACTCCCCACCAGACAGAGAGACAGACAGACTCCCCACCAGACAGAGAGACAGACTCACCAGACAGAGAGACAGACAGACAGACTCACCAGACAGACAGACAGACTCACCAGTCAGAGAGACAGACTCACCAGACAGAGAGACAGACTCACCACCAGACAGAGAGACAGACAGACTCCCCACCAGACAGAGAGACAGACCCACCAGACAGAGAGACAGACTCACCACCAGTCAGACAGACAGAGACAGAGAGACAGACTCACCACCAGACAGACAGACTCACCGGTCTAGCAGTGTTTTCTGTAGCGTCCGACACGCCACCAGAGTTCCGCCCAAGAACATGTGACACACCATGACGTCACGGCAACACTCCATGAAGGTAACCACGGCAGCGGGGTGGAAGGTTCCGTTCCGCGAGATGAGACAGAGGCGGCGGAGACGAGAACAACATGACAACGCCTCCCAGAATGCACCGTTACACACTAGGTAGGGCTGCTCCAACCTACCCACAAACACACATTATATACAGTACCAGTCAACAGTTTGGACACACCTCCTCATTCCAGGGTTCTAGAACGCCTACTCATTCCAGGGTTCTAGAACGCCTACTCATTCCAGGGTTTTAGAACACCTACTCATTCCAGGGTTCTAGAACACCTACTCATTCCAGGGTTCTAGAACACCTACTCATTCCAGGGTTCTAGAACACCTACTCATTCCAGGGTTCTAGAACACCTACTCATTCCAGGGTTCTAGAACACCTACTCATTCCAGGGTTCTAGAACACCTACTCATTCCAGGGTTCTAGAACACCTACTCATTCCAGGGTTCTAGAACACCTACTCATTCCAGGGTTTTTCTTTATTTTTACTATTTACTACATCTGTAGAATAATAGTGAAGACATCAGAACTATGAAATAACACATATGGAATCATGTAGTAACCAAAAAAGTGTAAAACAAATCAAAAATATATTTTATATTTGAGATTCTTCAAAGTAGCCACCCTTTGTCTTGATAACTTTGCCTTGATGACAGCTTTGCACACTCTTGGCACTCTCTCAACCAGCTTCGTGAGGTAGTCACCTGGAATGCATTTCAGTTAACAGGTGTGCCTTATTAAAAGTTCATGTGGAATTTCTTTCCTTCTTAATGCGTTTGAGCCAATCAGTTGTGTTGTGACAAGGTAGGGGTGGTATACAGAAGAAGTCCATATTAATGGCAAGAACAGCTCAAATAAGCAAATAAGCAAAGAGAAACGACAGTCCATCATTACTTTAAGACATGAAGGTCAGTCCATCCGGAAAATTTCAAGAACTTTAAAAGTTTCTTTAAGTGCAGTTGTTAAAACCTGGCAGCTACATTAAATAGTACTCGCAAAACACCAGTCTCAACGTCAACAGTGAAGAGGCGACTCCGGGATGCTGGCCTTCTAGACAGAGTTCCTCTGTCCAGTCTCAACGTCAACAGTGAAGAGGCGACTCCGGGATGCTGGCCTTCTAGGCAGAGTTGCAAAGACAAAGCCTTATCTCAGACTGGCCAATAAAAAGAAAAGATTAAGATGGGCTAGAAGGCCAGCATCCCGGAGTCGCCTCTTCACTGTTGACGTTGAGACTGGACAGAGGAACTCTGCCTAGAAGGCCAGCATCCCGGAGTCGCCTCTTCACTGTTGACGTTGAGACTGGACAGAGGAACTCTGTCAAGAAGGCCAGCATCCCGGAGTCGCCTCTTCACTGTTGACGTTGAGACTGGTGTTTTGCGAGTACTATTTAATGTAGCTGCCAGTTGAGGACGTTTCTCAAACGAGACACTCTAATGTACTTGTCCTCTTGCTCAGTTGTGCACCGGGGCCTCCCACTCCTCTTTAATGTGTATAATGTGTATAGCAATTTGTGGCTAATTAAGAACAGAAAGGCCTGTTGATATATAATGTATAATAGTATATATAATGTACATAATAGTATATATAATGTATATAATGTATAATGTAAATGTAATGTAAATATATAATGTATATATATAATGTGTATAATGTATATAATGTGCATAATGAGTGTATAATAGTATATATAATGTGTATTATGTATATAATGTATAATGTAAATGTAAGGTAAATATATAATGTGTATAATGTATATAATGTGTATAATGCATGTATAATAGTATATATAATGTACATAATAGTATATATAATGTATGTAAATATAATGTATAATATATATAATGTATTAGTATATAATGCAAATATAATGTATAATATATATAATGTAAATATATATAATAGTATATATAATGTGTATAATGTGTATATAATGTATATAATGTCTATGTATATATAAAGTGTATAATGTATTTAATGTGTATAATGTATATAATAGTATATATAATGAATATAGTGTGTATATAATAGTATATATAATGTATATAATGTGTATATAATAGTATATATAATGTATATAATGTGTATATGTAATGTATATATTGTGTATATAATATATAGAACAGTTTGTAGCTAGTAAAGATCAGAAAGGCCTGTTGATGTGTATATATATATATATATATATATATATATAAAAATAATGAAAATTATAATATTGTAGTAATATAATATTATAATATAGTAATACTTGTGTGCAGTTCCTCAGTGTGTATGTAGTCTCACCGTAGCTGTGTGAGCTGGGTGCAGTTCCTCAGTGTGTATGTAGTCTCACCGTAGCTGTGTGAGCTGGGTGCAGTTCCTCAGTGTGTCCAGCAGGGAGGCGCTGTAGTTCCAGGTCTTTAAAGACCCCAGGTTGGCCAGAGATAATGCCTGTAGGTCCCGGCAGTGCTCAGCCACCTGTACCAGCCCAGTCCCCTTCAGGACCCCCGGCAGCCCCGCCAGCGTCAGCCTCCGCAGCCCCCGGAACCCCCGGAGAGCCGCAACGTGCGTGTCCCCCACCCCGCGAGCGTTCACACACGTCCTCTGATCCACACACACCCTGGCACAGGGCTCAAGACGCGGCAGTGCGGAGATGAAGCCCGGTCCTGTTATCTCCAGAACCTCCAGACAGGGGCAGCCGGCAAGCAGGGTACCCAGCCCAGAGGTGCCCTCCCTGGGGAGAGAGTCCCCGGAGCCTGGCCTGTAGGTCTGGAGCCCCACGCGGGACGGCTTCCTCAGTCCCAGCAGCAGAGAGGAGGGGGAGGGGGAAGGGGACGGTGTGTGTGACCCGTCCGACAGGGCGCACGCGGGCAGCGCCAGAGAACGGAGGTGTGTGAGTTTGGACAGGCTGGTACACAGGTGTGTGTTGGCCTCCAGCCCAGGTGTGTGTGCGTTGTCATGGTGATAGTGTGTGTGTAACAGGTTGAGGTGTGACAGATTGGGACAGCAAATAACCAGCCGGCTCATCGCCTCGGCAACAAGCTCCTCCTCTCCCCGCGCTCTACTGCACTCTGGATAATTGGAGGTGTGGCCTATACCACTAAGATTCAGGCTGACCAATCGCGTCGAGTCTCTCACTCCAGTGCCAGTCAGCGATTGGATGACAGTTTGTCGTAACGTGGGGCAACGGGAGAAGTTCAGGTGCTTGGGAGCGTTGCTAAGAAGGACCCGTCCTAGCGACGTGGCGTCCAACCAGGAGCGAGGCAACTGCAGGGCTTCCAGGTCGCCATGCTGAACGAGGCTATGGGCCAATGAGGACGCAGCAGGCCAGTGGGCGGGGTTCGGACCAGGAACTGAAACCAGGAAGGAGCGGAGACGCTCCGGAACACGAACACTGAACACAGCGAGGTAGAGGAGGAGGAGAGTCTGGTTCACCTACACACACACACACACACACACACACATTATAAACACACACACATTATAAACACACACACATTATAAACACCCTGACCTTACCTCTCCAGGTGCCAGACAGGCAGTAAACTCCTCCAGCTGTTGGTAGTGAGGAACACTGCTCTGACCCATCATCAATTGGCAACACATACTGGTACCCTCCCTAAACACACACACACACACATACACACACACATTATAAACACACACACATTATAAACACACACATTATAAACACACACACATTATAAAACACACACATTATAAACACACACACATTATAAACACACACATTATAAACACACACACTATAAACACACACACATTATAAACACACACATTATAAACACACACATTATAAACACACACACTATAAACACACACATTATAAACACACAGTCAAACCAGAGAGGTTTCAGTTGAAAGGTGCCACCTGGTGACGTCAGGTATGTCCAGCTGCAGCTGCAGACTGAAGAGGCTGGAGCAGCAGGGAACGACCCCGTAACTGGGCGTCAGGACCGTCTGTCTCAGCGCCGAAAGCCGAGACAGCGAATCACGGGCCTCCCCACTCAGCTGGGCGGAATCGAAGCCAGGCGATACGTCAAAAGCGAGAGATCGGAGGATGGGGAGGGATGAGAGGAGGCGGGACAGACGCAGGGAGGTGACGCGACAACCTGATAGGTCCAGACGCAACAGGGAGCGACAGCGAATCAGGCGGTCGATGGTAGAACCCGACAGCCAATAACAGCCGCTAAGGCTGAGGGACTGCACGTGATTGGATAGATGCTTCAGCACCTGGCGAATAGCTCCGTCATCTGCCTGAAGAGGGAAGTCAGAGAATTAAGATAAAATTATTTGTTGCAGTGTGTGTGTGTGTGTGTGTATGAGCGTGTGTGTGTGTGTGTGTGTTTGTGTTACCGTGTATTCTTCAGACAGTGTGACCGTGGTCAGCAGTGTCTTGTCATAGCAGAGCGTGTGTGTGTGTGTGTGTGTGTGTGTGTGTGTGTGTTACCGTGTATTCTTCAGACAGTGTGACCGTGGTCAGCAGTGTCTTGTCATAGCAGAGAGTGTGTAGCTTGCGGCAGGTCCGGGAAACGTTATTCACGAGGTCAGAGGTCGAGACATAGCGCAGGATACTTAACAAGATCTCATCGGAGAAGTCTGACATCCCGATCGACCCCGACACCACCCCTATCCCATCCTCTACACACACAGCCTGGGGAAGAAAAAAAAAAGAAAGAGAGAGACAGAGAGAGAGGGAGAGAGACAGAGAGAGAGGGAGAGAGACAGAGAGGGAGAGAGACAGAATGAGAGACAGAATTACAGTTCTACCTAGTATTCACTGACAGACTTGATGAGCTGTTTTGACTGGTTCCCTCTATCCTCTGAGGATATGTAGAATTTAAAAATCGCTGATACGAGTTCCCTCTACCCTCTGAGGATATGTAGAACTGAAATCACTGAATCAGGGCTCCCGAGTGGCGCAGCGGTCGAAGGCACTGCATCTGTCGTCCCCGGTTCGAATCCAGGCTGCATCACATCCGGCCGTGATTGGGAGTCCCATAGGGCGGCGACACAGCGTCTTCCGGGTTCGGCCGGTGTAGGCCGTCATTGGGAGTCCCATAGGGCAGCGACACAACGTCTTCCGGGTTTGGCCGGTGTAGGCCGTGATTGGGAGTCCCACAGAGCGGCGACACAACGTCTTCCGGGTTTGGCCGGTGTAGGCCGTGATTGGGAGTCCCACAGGGCGGCGACACAACGTCTTCCGGGTTTGGCCGGTGTAGGCCGTGATTGGGAGTCCCACAGGGCGGCGACACAACGTCTTCCGGGTTTGGCCGGTGTAGGCCGTGATTGGGAGTCCCACAGGGCGGCGACACAACGTCTTCCGGGTTCGGCCGGTGTAGGCCGTCATTGTCAATAATCATTTGTTCTTAACTGTCTTGCCTAGTTAAATAAAGGTTAAATAGGATAGGATAGGATCTTATGTTATATTCAGAGGTAGACTGGCTCTGGCAGTCAAGTACTCAATCTAAACGTCATGTTTTTATTTATTATTTTACCTTTATTTAACTAGGCAAGTCAGTTAAAGAACAAATTCTTATTTACAATGACAGCCTAGGAACAGTGGGTTAACTGCCTTGTTCAGGGGCAGAACAACAGATTTCTACCTTGTCAGCTCGGGGATTCGATCTAGCAACCTTTCGGTTACTGGCCAAACGCTCTAACCACTAGACTACCTACCTCCTCTACACTCTAACCACTAGGCTACCTGCCTCCTCTACACTCTAACCACTAGACTTCCTACCTCCTCTACACTCTAACCACTAGACTACCTACCTCCTCTACACTCTAACCACTAGGCTACCTGCCTCCTCTACACTCTAACCACTAGGCTACCTGCCTCCTCTACACTCTAACCACTAGGCTACCTGCCTCCTCTACACTCTAACCACTAGGCTACCTACCTCCTCTACACTCTAACCACTAGACTACCTACCTCCTCTACACTCTAACCACTAGACTACCTACTTCCTCTACACTCTAACCACTAGGCTACCTGCCTCCTCTACACTCTAACCACTAGACTACCTACCTCCTCTACACTCTAACCACTAGACTACCTACCTCCTCTACACTCTAACCACTAGACTACCTACCTCCTCTACACTCTAACCACTAGGCTACCTGCCTCCTCTACACTCTAACCACTAGACTACCTACCTCCTCTACACTCTAACCACTAGACTACCTACCTCCTCTACACTCTAACCACTAGACTACCTACCTCCTCTACACTCTAACCACTAGACTACCTACCTCCTCTACACTCTAACCACTAGACTACCTACCTCCTCTACACTCTAACCACTAGGCACCTGTCGCCCCAAAATCATGGGGGCTGAATACTTTCCAAAGGCACTTTATATTTCTTTAACAGTCCATTCTTGGGCTAATATTGGGCCACCTTCACAAGTCTAGCAAGCCCGCGGTGTGACAGTTGGCTAGCTACTAGTCTTGATTAAATCAGGCTGTAATACACAAGTCTAGCTAGCCCGTGGTGTGACAGTTGGCTAGCTACTAGTCTTGATTAAATCAGGCTGTAATACACAAGTCTAGCTAGCCCGTGGTGTGACAGTTGGCTAGCTGCTAGTCTTGATTAAATCAGGCTGTAATACACAAGTCTAGCTAGCCCGTGGTGTGACAGTTGGCTAGCTACTAGTCTTGATTAAATCAGGCTGTAATACACAAGTCTAGCTAGCCCGTGGTGTGACAGTTGGCTAGCTGCTAGTCTTGATTAAATCAGGCTGTAATACACAAGTCATTGGTACATACAGCCTGACACTAATGCAATGTCATGTAAATGTTCCTTTCAAGCGAAGAGAATGATGAATAAAAATGCATGTACAACTCTACAGGTTGTCTTTGTGGTTGTCCTTCAGCGGCTCGAAAGTTTTCACAAAACATCCACAGGAAAGTTTTGTTCACCCAACTTTTAGTTATTGTTATTATCGTTTACTTTTTTAGAGCCAAAAGGTACAGCGTCTATAGAAAGTCCACACTTAAATATAAAAATGGTGGCGGCAGCATCATGTTATGGGTATGCTTGTCACCTGGGAAGTTTGTCAGGAACAAAAGAAATGAACAAAGCGCAGGTAAAAAAGTTAGAGCAAAACCCACTTCAGTCTTCTGAAAATCGAACCAATGTTTTTTTTTTTTATTCTGCAAGAACGGCTTTCCAAAACATGTTGAGTGTTCCTGAGTAGTCTCAGTCCTGACAAATTTGCTCAATTATTATTATTTTTTTTTTTTTTACACCTGAGACAAGGTTTGAATTTCGCTGTCCATCGATGATCCCCAACCAGATTTACTGACTATGGATGTGGTGCCCTAAGAGTTTGAAGAAAGTAAAAATGATTCACAGCTGTAAAAGCTGACAAAGGTGCTATAGATCTTAAATTTGGATAATGTTCCATTTCTTTCATTTTGAAAAGATGGTTGTAAAAGTCTAATTTAATCCCTTTTTAAATGTCAAGGCATTTACACAGCATACTATGACATTCTAGACGATTCTGTGCATCCAACTTTGTGGCAACAGTTTGGGGAAGGTCCTCTCCTGTTTCAACATGACAATGTTCCTCCGTGAACAAAGCGAGGTCCAAACAGAAACGGTTTGTCGATATCGCTGTAGAAGAACTTAGAAAAGCCCTGACCTCAACCCCAACGCACCTTTGGAATTGGAACGCCGACTGAGGGCAAGGCCTTAATAGCCCAACATCATTGCCCGACCTGAATGGAAGAAAGTCCCAGCAGCTATGTCCCAACATCTAGCGGAAAGCCTTCCCAGAAGAGTGGAGGCTGTTATAGCAGCAATGTTCCTACATCTAGTGGAAAGCCTTCCCAGAAGAGTGGAGGCTGTTATAGCAGCAATGTTCCTACATCTAGTGGAAAGCCTTCCCAGAAGAGTGGAGGCTGTTATAGCAAAGGGGGACCAACTCCATAATAATGCCCATCGACGAGCAGGTATCCACATACTTTTAGTCATGTAATATACCTACCAGATCAGATCTCTATTAAGGAACATTTTCACGTGTCGTTTCAGACTGTAACTAACTTATACATTGAACATGAATTGCGTATTACCAGCCTGATTAAGCCGAATAGCTAGTTACCGGCTATCAAAAGCACACTTTCACCCAAATATCATACTCACGCAATGCCTTTATTTCCATTTGACAACCGATAAAAATGAAATAAAATCAGACATTGAGTTCGCTGACAAGACAGCGCCAGAGTAGATAGCTAACAAGCTAACACCGGTAGACAGCTAACAGTAAACCAGCTAGTTTTACTAACGTTACACTGGTTATTCTAACCAACCTGTACAATTTGATTGTCCATATCTTCATCCAATACTCTTCCGTTAACAGACGAAGTCATAGTTTTTTTGTGTGTGTTTTTAATCAGTGCATGTCTACCAGCAGAGAACTAGCTTCATGTGACAGGAACGACCGGAAGTAAAACGCTGCGTTTCACCGGAACATTGAGAACGGAACATTTTCCGGAAGTCGCACCTACAAAGTCTTCCCCAGAGAGGGTTGTCTTCCCTATAAAAAAAAACGAATGTAATTTCACTCCAAAATGGTTCATACTAGCTAATAAAATAAACAAATGACTTCAATTCTCCTTTAGGGCCTCAATTGGCAATTATTGTTAATGTTTTCATTATGGGAAACAAGTTCCTATTTAAGAGGAAAGATCATATCTTGTCTGTCTTGCTCATTAGAGATGGAAAGGTGTGACATCTGTGTATCTATTATGTAGCCATTATGGGGTCTGTGACAGAATGGGGATCGCCAGTGACGCCCCATCATTCAGGGCAGGTCCCTGTTTTGAGCCCCACATGTGGGTTTTTTTTTGGGGGGGGGGGGGGCCTTGCCTGTTTGTTATGTTATTTTGTCATTAATACGTGTCACATATCAGTTTGCAAACAATGTAAAATATATATAATTGAGTTAATAAAGCCGCATACAAACATGGTCTCTGTTTTCTAGAGTAAGGCAGCTCCAACATGCAGGTGTTTCAGACTAGCTCAGTGCTTCCTGTGGTGGTGGGGAGAGCCAGCAAAAGACATAGGAGCATTGCGCTGTAATTGGCTCAGTGTTCTGTCACTCATAGGGACACAACGTCACCGCCAAGTCCAAGGGTAGAGCTCGAAAATTCAAGCCCCTTGGGTGCTGCCATAGAGTTACATTAGAAGTGCCCATCCAAGAAGGCTCCGGGTCATTGGCCACAGATGACAAATCATGTTATATCTACAGTAGCTTTGATTGGACTGATGTCATACTTTCACAATCTTAGCTAGCAGTTATGAAGTCGACAATCTACTGGCAAATCCTTGTCATGAGATAAATGAGAACATAGATAAAATGTATCGGTGCTCATCGACCATTAACATCACACAAGCTGGAAATCGCAAAAATCCCCTTGGAAGGAATCAGTAGCTAACTGCAAGCATTAGCCTGCTATTCATTTCTAAGAATAAGGGTCTCTTTTCCTATTATAAAATTAAACATTCAACATTGGCCATGCTGTCAATGAATTTAATTTAACTAGGCAAGTCAGTTAAGAACAACTTCGTATTTACAATGACGGCCTACCCCGGCCAACGCTGGGCCAATAATTTGCCACCCTATGCGACTCCCAATCACAGCCGGATGTGATGCAGTCGGGATGATTTGTGCCACGTTCAAAACTGTTAACTTCAAAATCTGACTTTAGTGAGTTCAAGACAACTGGGGAAAACAAGCTACGACTGGGGAAACACTCTGAAATTTCATCCGAAAAGGTCTCGTCTGCTGCAGAAATGTAATATGCAGGGAGATCTGTATACTGTAGCTAAGTAATACTAAGTGTGTTGTGTAGGAAGCGGTTAGTAGCCCATGTGCCTCACCCTAATAATTTGGCCTACTGTTCTGACTTGGTTCTTTACTTGACTATAACCTGTTTGTGAGAAGTGTAATATTGTAAGAGCCTTCATTTCTCCTACGGTTCTGACTTGGTGTACAGGGAGAACACTAATAACAGACCATGTTGTGAATTCTGTCGCTGTACTTCACAGGGCAGGAAGGCAGAAGGAGCGGGATGTTACCAAAACAGACGGTACCCAGTACAACCGGATCAACACCATGGAGGAAGGCAGAAGAACACCCATTTCAATAGACGTGGAGGAAGGCAGAAGAACAACCATTTCAATAGACATGGAGGAAGGCAGAAGAGAGAACAACCATTTCAATAGACATGTGCACTTTATTAGTTGTGTTGGTCCACAACAGGAGCCCCCTGCCCCACCCTACACCCCCCCAGAGAGAGGAACACCTCTCAGAATGGTCAAACCTCTTCTTGCATAACAACAAACTGGACCATGTATCGATAAGACAGAAAATACAAAAACAATATTGTTTTTATATCAATTAAATCATTTACATTAAGCTTTCCCCCCTCCACACAAAGCCCCAAATACAGCCCTATCCCCTAGGTAATGCACTAGATCCCTATGGGCCCTGGTCACTAGCGCACTAGGTAGGGGATAGGGGTGGACAGCAACACCTCCATAGAGGTCAATAAGGTGGTGGAACATAAACATTAGACTGTAACTAACAGGACATGTGGAGAGTCATGACCGTCAGACAACGACGACATCACATCCTGTCCATCCAGCCAAACAGGGAGGCTCTCAGACAGACCGACAGCAGGAGAAGACACGCCAGTGGAGGGGGAGATCTGACAGGCAACACCGACTCAGAGTCTTCATTGGAATGGGAAGGAGGAGAGAGTCTGTACGGGTCGGGTTGTTTAGAAGCATTTACGGTGGACGATGGAGGGACCAGACTCGTCGTACTCCTGCTTGCTGATCCACATCTGCTGGAAGGTGGAGAGAGAAGCCAAGATGGAGCCTCCGATCCAGACAGAGTATTTACGCTCTGGAGGGGCGATGATCTGGAGGAGAGACGGGGGAGGGGGAACACATTAACATGAGTACAGACCTTCACACTGTAGTTGTAGCATCAGGTAATGCTGCTAACTACAGGAGGAAGCAGACCAATGGTTCAGAGACGTGGACTTGGTTTATTTAGTCACCTTGATCTTCATGGTGGAGGGGGCCAGAGAGGTGATCTCCTTCTGCATCCGGTCAGCGATGCCGGGGTACATGGTGGTTCCTCCGGACAGCACCGTGTTGGCGTACAGGTCCTTACGGATGTCCACGTCACACTTCATGATGGAGTTGAAGGTGGTCTCGTGGATACCGCAAGACTCCATACCTGGAGAGAGAGAGGAGACAAAATGGCCGTCACTACGGGGCAACCGCAACACAAGATGGCTGCCAGATGGACACGGATCAGCTGATCCAGAGAGGTTAGTTAAGAGACTCACCGAGGAAGGAGGGCTGGAAGAGGGCCTCTGGGCAGCGGAACCTCTCGTTGCCGATGGTGATGACCTGTCCGTCAGGCAGCTCGTAGCTCTTCTCCAGAGAGGAAGAGGAGGCAGCGGTGCCCATCTCCTGCTCAAAGTCCAGCGCCACGTAGCACAGCTTCTCCTTGATGTCTCGTACGATTTCCCTCTCGGCCGTGGTGGTGAAGCTGTAGCCGCGCTCCGTCAGGATCTTCATCAGGTAGTCTGTGAGGTCGCGGCCGGCCAGATCCAGACGCAGGATGGCGTGGGGCAGAGCGTAGCCCTCGTAGATGGGTACTGTGTGGGTCACGCCGTCACCGGAGTCCATGACGATACCGGTGGTACGGCCAGAGGCGTACAGGGACAACACGGCCTGGATGGCCACGTACATGGCAGGGGTGTTGAAGGTCTCAAACATGATCTGGAGACGAGAGAGGAGAAGGGGGACGTGAGTCACAGTGCTGGAGGACTACAGTAGAGACAGGAGTCACAGCACCCAGTAGAACATGCTGACCAGTGAGTCACAGTGCTGGAGGACTACAGTAGAGACAGGAGTCACAGCACCCAGTAGAACATGCTGACCAGTGAGTTAGAGGGAAACGGTCATTAGTGAAGAAACACAGCAGCCATTCCTACATTATGTAACGTCAATATAAACCACTAGAGTAGCGCATTCACAGCACGGCCCTACAGGTTAATCTAGGCGGCCCTACAGGTTAATCTAGGCGGCCCTACAGGTTAATCTAGTCAGTCCAGCAGTCAGCAGGGTGCAGAGAGGCAGAAGAGACCTGGAGCTTCCAGAGGGGTGACAGATCAGCTGTAAGGACAGAGGGCCTGGAGGAGAGGAAAGGAAGGGGAGAGGGCAGAACTGAACAGTGGAGGAGATGGGGCAGAACTGAACAGTAAAGGAAGAAGAGAGGGCAGAACTAACCAGTAAAGGTGGAGGAGAGGGACATTACCTGAGTCATCTTCTCCCTGTTGGCTTTGGGGTTGAGGGGGGCCTCGGTGAGCAGGACGGGGTGCTCCTCTGGAGCCACCCTCAGCTCGTTGTAGAAGGTGTGATGCCAGATCTTCTCCATGTCGTCCCAGTTGGTGACGATGCCGTGCTCGATGGGGTACTTCAGAGTCAGGATGCCCCTCTTGCTCTGAGCCTCGTCTCCCACATAGCTGTCCTTCTGGCCCATCCCAACCATCACTCCCTGGAGACACACTCAGGTCAGTGACAACGTACTCCACGGAATGTTAAGGCTGATCTACAGTATTAATGATGTTGATTGGAACGGACCTTAACGTTAATGTTGCATAGCAACAGAACATTAAATTACATGTTATAATATTCTACAGGGAACCATACTAGTGTACTACTACACAATGCAGTCAGTGTAATGTTGACTAGAGACATAGTCAAATGGTGACAAACATTAGTTCCAATAGCAATGTAACAGTTTTCACATTCAGTATAGCAGATAAAGTTGGTATATTTCAGTTAAATAGCCGAGTTAAATATTACCTGATGTCTGGGGCGACCCACGATGGAGGGGAACACAGCCCGAGGAGCATCATCTCCTGCGAAACCGGCCTTGCACATACCGGAGCCGTTATCAACGACCAGGGCGGCGATTTCATCTTCCATTTCTGCACCGGGAAGAAAAAGACAGAAATGAGACTGACGTCTTTACCGGGGTGCGCCGCCTGCCTGTCACTATTGAGTTGAGCTAGTGTACTATCGGTGAATGACCGCTAGGTGGCGCTGAACAGCAACAGTCCAGACCATTCACCCACAGCGTTTACACAACCAGTCAATTTGCTTTATCGTAAAAATGCATGAACTAAAGTGGCTTTTGAGGCTTAATTTAAGGTTCAGCATAAAGGTTAGTCGTGTAGTTAAGTTGTAAAACTAGAGAGAGTAGAAATAAACGGAGTTGATGACTCGCACCCAGACAGCGCCTCTAGACAAAAGGCTGTGTGTTTTCGGCCGAGGCGTCGCCATATAAGGCAATAGATGGAGCGTCCCCTGACATGTGTTGGTCTGACAGAGGCCACTCCCTGGTCCGGGATAAACAGCCAGACAATAACCCAGGCTAGGTCACAGCTATCCTGAATAAGGTTACACAAGGAGAGGCCACTCCCTGGTCCGGGATAAACAGCCAGACAATAACCCAGGCTAGGTCACAGCTATCCTGAATATGGTTACACAGGGAGAGGTTTCCGTGCTTTCAGATCACACTAAATGCCCATATGTTTTAGGCTTGTAACGTGTGAAATGTTTCCTATTAAAAAAAAGACACATTGACCTCCAAAAAGCACTGACTAATCTGAGCCAAATAGTCATAAAAATACTCAACAAGTTACTCAACATAATCATTGACACATAGGAAGTCAATTACCTCACTTTTAAAAACGAGTCAACAGCCTGACTAATGCATGTGAACTTTAACAGATATCCTTAACCTCTCAACAGGGCGAGTTTTAAACAAGTCAATCTCCATTATTGGGGAAACGGTCAAAATGTTTTGTACAACCGGTAGCAGGTCATTTCAACAGTGGGGGAGACCTACCATTAAACTACTTTAAATTTACACTAAATGCCAACGATACGACAGACCCCGGTTAACACACCCACTCAGATGTTGAGCTAGATAAATCAAATATATATAAATTACATTTTAAAACATTCAGAAAAAAAATATTTAAAACCCTGTGTAAACTGACCGACGACAGCTAGATAGGAGCATTCACTGAAAACGATACAAGTTAACCAGATAACTTACTTAACTAGTTGTCTACGTTGAAATTTAACAATTAAACATGAATAACATTTTAAAAACACAGTATTACAGCTCTTACCTGTGTTTTGGTGGGGAAAAGTTACCGGTGTTAATCAGATAAACTGTCTCTATTCTCCCTTCTTCCTGCGCAGTGAGAAGCGTAATGAGGAAGTGTTGCCAAGGCTCCGGGTTTTATATCCGTATACGTCGCAACCCCCCTCTATCCATATAAGGCAAACTTTCTGCAGGGCTGCTCCTGATTGGTCGAGGGCGCATCCACTCGGATTGAACGCATTGTGCCACACTGGGCCTCTGCATTGACAGCACTTGTTTCAAAAGGAGGCAAAATAAAGTGTAGGCCCTTTAATTAATATAACGTTATTAACTACTATACACAATATAACGTCCTAGCTAACATTACAAGGTCATTGATTAGGATAGGTGTCATCGTATTCAACGATTGGCATAATTTATGTATTATCAATAGTTTCTGTCATGGCCACCGTGATTATGGTTAAACTAAGGCGATAGTTAAAGTTAGATATCTGACGTAGAGTGGGTTCTTCCTTTGAAATGGAAGTAGGTTTTGTATTGGTAACCTACTTAAAGATTCAATGTTACAGCTACAAGGTAACTGTAGTCAGGTCGTGATGCGGGGACAATGCAAGGTCCAGCTAACATGTGAGGAATGGTGTTGGTGTAATTTGAGTCAGTGTAAATCTTTGTGGTGTATATACTGACATTCCAGAGGCCCAGGGTCGTTAGGCCCGCTGCCCGCTAGCCTGATAATTAGCTTAACCGGTGTTAAAAACAGAGCCCACATCCCCTACTAGCATGAGACAACACACATCCCTCACTAGACTGAGACCACTCACAACCCCCATTAGACTGAGACCACTCACAACCCCTACTAGACTGAGACAACACACAACCCCTACTAGACTGAGACAACACACATCCCCTACTAGACTGAGACAACACACATCCCCATTAGACTGAGACAACACACAACCCCTACTAGACTGAGACAACACACAACCCCTACTAGACTGAGACAACACGCATCCCCTAATAGACTGAGACAACACACAACCCCTACTAGACTGAGACAACACACAACCCCCACTAGACTGAGATAACACACATCCCCTACTAGACTGAGACCACTCACAACCCCTACTAGACTGAGACAACACACAACCCCCACTAGACTGAGACAACACACAACCCCTACTAGACTGAGACAACACACAACCCCCATTAGACTGAGACAACACACAACCCCCACTAGACTGAGACAACACACAACCCCTACTAGACTGAGACCACTCACAACCCCTACTAGACTGAGACAACACACAACCCCCACTAGACTGAGACAACTCACAACCCCTACTAGACTGAGACAACACACAACCCCCATTAGACTGAGACAACACACAACCCCCACTGGACTGAGACAACACACAACCCCTACTAGACTGAGACCACTCACAACCCCTACTAGACTGAGACCACTCACAACCCCTACTAGACTGAGACAACACACAACCCCTACTAGACTGAGACAACACACAACCCCCACTAGACTGAGACAACACACAACCCCTACTAGACTGAGACCACTCACAACCCCTACTAGACTGAGACAACACACAACACCCACTAGACTGAGACAACACACAACACACAACCCCTACTAGACTGAGACAACACACAACCCCCACTAGACTGAGACAACACACAACCCCTACTAGACTGAGACAACACACAACCCCCACTAGACTGAGACAACACACAACCCCTACTAGACTGAGACAACACACAACCCCCACTAGACTGAGACAACACACAACCCCTACTAGACTGAGACCACTCACAACCCCTACTAGACTGAGACAACACACAACACCCACTAGACTGAGACAACACACAACACACAACCCCTACTAGACTGAGACAACACACAACCCCTACTAGACTGAGACAACACACAACCCCCACTAGACTGAGACAACACACAACCCCCACTAGACTGAGACAACACACAACCCCCACTAGACTGAGACAACACACAACCCCTACTAGACTGAGACAACACACAACCCCCACTAGACTGAGACAACACACAACCCCTACTAGACTGAGACAACACACAACCCCTACTAGACTGAGACAACACACAACCCCCACTAGACTGAGACAACACACAACCCCCACTAGACTGAGACAACACACAACCCATACTATAGACCCACGAAGGGAGCTGCACTGTCGTTGTTCACTAAAATCATTACAGTACTGGCCCCACCATTAGTAGAGGGCTTATGGTAGGATGGGGTCAGGGGTCAGGGGTGAATAAATCATTACAGGAATAGTCCCACCTTGAGTACAGAGGGCTTGTTGTGCAGTAGGATGAGGTCAGAGGTAATTAGAGCAACAGAGTAACAAAATGAACATGAGGCTCACACATCCACACCATCCTGTCTGACACATCCACACCATCCTGTCTAACACATCCACACATCCACACCATCCTGTCTGACACATCCACACCATCCTGTCTGACACATCCACAACATCCTGTCTGACTCATCCACACCATCCTGTCTGACACATCCACACCATCCTGTCTGACACATCCACACCATCCTGTCTGACTCACATCCACACCATCCTGTCTGACTCATCCATACCATCCTGTCTGACACATCCACACCATCCTGTCTGACACATCAACACCACACACCATCCTGTCTGACACATCCACACCATCCTGTCTGACACATCCACACCATCCTGTCTGACTCACATCCACACCATCCTGTCTGACTCATCCACACCATCCTGTCTGACACATCCACACCATCCTGTCTGACACATCCACACCATCCTGTCTGACACATCCACACCATCCTGTATGACACATCCACACCACACACCATCCTGTCTGACTCATCCACACCATCCTGTCTGACTCATCCACACCATCATGTCTGACACATCCACACCATCCTGTCTGACACATCCACACCATCCTGTCTGACTCATCCACACCATCCTGTCTGACACATCCACACCATCCTGTCTGACACATCCACACCATCCTGTCTGACACATCCACACCATCCTGTCTGACACATCCACACCATCCTGTCTGACACATCCACACCATCCTGTCTGACTCACATCCACACCATCCTGTCTGACACATCCACACCATCCTGTCTGACACACATCCACACCATCCTGTCTGACTCACATCCACACCATCCTGTCTGACACATCCCCACCATCCTGTCTGACACATCCACACCATCCTGTCTGACACATCCACACCACACACCATCCTGTCTGACTCATCCACACCCTTCTGTCTGACAAATCCACACCACACACCATCCTGTCTGACACACATCCACACCATCCTGTCTAACACATCCACACCATCCTGTCTGACTCATCCACACCATCCTGTCTGACACATCCACACCATCCTGTCTGACACATCCACACCATCCTGTCTGACACACATCCACACCATCCTATCTGACTCATCCACACCATCCTGTCTGACACATCCACACCATCCTGTCTGACACATCCACACCATCCTGTCTGACTCATCCACACCATTCTGTCTGATTCATCCACACCACCCTGTCTGACACATCCACACCATCCTGTCTGACACATCCACATCATCCTGTCTGACACACTTCCACACCATCCTGTCTGACTCATCCACACCATCCTGTCTGACTCATCCACACCATCCTGTCTGATTCATCCACACCACCCTGTCTGACACATCCACACCATCCTGTTGATTCATACACACCACCCTGTCTGACTCATCCACACCATCCTGTCTGATTCATCCACACCATCCTGTCTGATTCATCCACACCATCCTGTCTGACTCATCCACACCATCCTGTCTGACTCATCCACACGATCCTGTCTGACACTCATCCACACCATCCTGTCTGATTCATCCACTTACCATCCTGTCTGATTCATCCACACCATCCTGTCTGACTCATCCACACCATCCTGTCTGACTCATCCACACCATCCTGTCTGACTCATCCACACCATCCTGTCTGACACTCATCCACACCATCCTGTCTGACTCATCCACACCATCCTGTCTGACACATCCACCTACCATCCTGTTTCACCCACACACAGAGCTGCTGATAGCTGGTATAGTTGTACAGGCAGCTGAGAGTCACTTATCACCACCCTGCTAGGGATATCATTGTGGTGTGTGTTGTCACCCCCCTGCTAGGGATATCACTGTGGTGTGTGTTGTCACCCCCCCCCCCCTGCTAGGGATATCACTGTGGTGTGTGTTGTCACCCCCCTGCTAGGGATATCACTGTGGTGTGTGTGTGCTTGCTCTCTGGGCTATGCCTCTCATCCACAGCCCTGGTTATCGTGGTGATGTAGAGAGGTGTGGGCTGTACCTGTGGATCCTGTCTGTGTGACTCACCTGGGGTACAGGTACAGTCAGCATGGATCCATCTGGTCATACAGGTATGAATGAGTCACAACATCCTGGCCTTAGTTACGGTGATGTCACTGATACCAAACTGATGCCGTGCAGCGTCCTCAAACGCGTGAGGTTTTCAAACTGTTCCATATTGTTTTAATTTTGTGATCAGTGGTTTATTCAATCGTTTGTGTATCTTCTTGTGGCCGTTACCAAGGCTACGAATGTCCCACGAACATCTGTCTCTTTTTAAACGGTTCTTTCGTCTTCTTCATGGTGTTGAAGTGTTACCTCATTTTTAACACCCTAGTGAAACAGGAAGTGATGTAAATGGCTCAATATAGTTCCTTAGATGAACTTAAATAAGTGGAATTTAATTTCCTAGGTTTAATTTTGGTAGATGTTATTTACAATCGTCTTTAAAGGGTGCCATTAATTGTGAAACCTTGATTTTGGAGGACATTGTAACTTCACCATGCTCCAAGGGATATTACATTTCTATTTTGTATTTTTATTAGGGATCCCCATTATTTCCTGCCAAGGCAGCAGCTACTCTTCCTGGGGTTTATTATGGATCCCAATTAGTTCCTGCCAAGGCAGCAGCTACTCTTCCTGGGGTTTATTATGGATCCCCATTAGTTCCTGCCAAGGCAGCAGCTACTCTTCCTGGATTTTATTATGGATCCCCATTAGTTCCTGCCAAGGCAGCAGCTACTCTTCCTGGGGTTTATTATGGATCCCCACGAGTTCCTGTCAAGGCAGCAGCTACTCTTCCTGGAGTTTATTATGGATCCCCATTAGTTCCTGTCAAGGCAGCAGCTACTCTTCCTGGGGTTTATTATGGATCCCCATTAGTTCCTGCCAAGGCCACAGCTACTCTTCCTGGGGTTTATTATGGATCCCCATTAGTTCCTGCCAAGACAGCAGCTACTCTTCCTGGGGTTTATTATGGATCCCCATTAGTTCCTGCCAAGGCAGCAGCTACTCTTCCTGGGGTTTATTATGGATCCCCATTAGTTCCTGCCAAGGCAGCAGCTACTCTTCCTGGGGTTTATTATGGATCCCCATTAGTTCCTGCCAAGGCAGCAGCTACTCTTCCTGGGGTTTATTATGGATCCCCATTAGTTCCTGCCAATGCAGCAGCTACTCTTCCTGGGGTTTATTATGGATCCCCATTAGTTCCTGCCAAGGCAGCAGCTACTCTTCCTGGGGTTTATTATGGATCCCCATTAGTTCCTGCCAAGGCAGCAGCTCCTCTTCCTGGGGTTTATTATGGATCCCCATTAGTTCCTGCCAAGGCAGCAGCTACTCTTCCTGGGGTTTATTATGGATCCCCATTAGTTCCTGCCAAGGCAGCAGCTCCTCTTCCTGGGGTTTATTATGGATCCCCATTAGTTCCTGTCAAGGCAGCAGCTACTCTTCCTGGGGTTTATTATGGATCCCCATGAGTTCCTGTCAAGGCAGCAGCTACTCTTCCTGGAGTTTATTATGGATCCCCATTAGTTCCTGTCAAGCAGCAGCTACTCTTCCTGGGGTTTATTATGGATCCCCATTAGTTCCTGTCAAGGCAGCAGCTACTCTTCCTGGAGTTTATTATGGATCCCCATTAGTTCCTGCCAAGGCAGCAGCTCCTCTTCCTGGGGTTTATTATGGATCCCCATTAGTTCCTGCCAAGGCAACAGCTACTCTTCCTGGTGTTTATTATGGATCCCCATTAGTTCCTGCCAAGGCAGCAGCTCCTCTTCCTGGGGTTTATTATGGATCCCCATTAGTTCCCGTCAAGGCAGCAGCTACTCTTCCTGGGGTTTATTATGGATCCCCATGAGTTCCTGTCAAGGCAGCAGCTACTCTTCCTGGAGTTTATTATGGATCCCCATTAGTTCCTGCCAAGGCAGCAGCTACTCTTCCTGGGGTTTATTATGGATCCCCATTAGTTCCTGCCAAGGCAGCAGCTACTCTTCCTGGGGTTTATTATGGATCCCCATTAGTTCCTGCCAATGCAGCAGCTACTCTTCCTGGGGTTTATTATGGATCCCCATTAGTTCCTGCCAAGGCAGCAGCTACTCTTCCTGGGGTTTATTATGGATCCCCATTAGTTCCTGCCAAGGCAGCAGCTCCTCTTCCTGGGGTTTATTATGGATCCCCATTAGTTCCTGCCAAGGCAGCAGCTACTCTTCCTGGGGTTTATTATGGATCCCCATTAGTTCCTGCCAAGGCAGCAGCTCCTCTTCCTGGGGTTTATTATGGATCCCCATTAGTTCCTGTCAAGGCAGCAGCTACTCTTCCTGGGGTTTATTATGGATCCCCATGAGTTCCTGTCAAGGCAGCAGCTACTCTTCCTGGAGTTTATTATGGATCCCCATTAGTTCCTGTCAAGGCAGCAGCTACTCTTCCTGGGGTTTATTATGGATCCCCATTAGTTCCTGTCAAGGCAGCAGCTACTCTTCCTGGAGTTTATTATGGATCCCCATTAGTTCCTGCCAAGGCAGCAGCTCCTCTTCCTGGGGTTTATTATGGATCCCCATTAGTTCCTGCCAAGGCAACAGCTACTCTTCCTGGGGTTTATTATGGATCCCCATTAGTTCCTGCCAAGGCAGCAGCTCCTCTTCCTGGGGTTTATTATGGATCCCCATTAGTTCCCGTCAAGGCAGCAGCTACTCTTCCTGGGGTTTATTATGGATCCCCATGAGTTCCTGTCAAGGCAGCAGCTACTCTTCCTGGAGTTTATTATGGATCCCCATTAGTTCCTGTCAAGGCAGCAGCTACTCTTCCTGGGGTTTATTATGGATTCCCATTAGTTCCTGCCAAGGCAGCAGCTACTCTTCCTGGGGTTTATTATGGATCCCCATTAGTTCCTGCCAAGGCAGCAGCTCCTCTTCCTGGGGTTTATTATGGATCCCCATTAGTTAAACACCTGCGTCCCTGTTCTCTAGTTAAACACCTGACTCCCTGTTCTCTAGTTAAACACCTGCCTCCCTGTTCTCTAGTTAAACACCTGACTCCCTGTTCTCTAGTTAAACACCTGCCTCCCTGATCCTTACCTGTGACTGCCCACTGCAGTCGGCCTATGTATGGAGTTTACAACATTCATCAGTCAACGTATCAAAGCGAAGTCCTGAAGTCCGAAGTCCGAAGCCCCTACTCTAGTAAAACATACGTCACAGCTCTGATCGCTGTCAGAGAGCTTCTAGTCATGCTGATTAGATTAGATTAGCTACCAGATCGAGATAGAGAGGGAGAGAAAGAGAGAGAGAGACAAGAGACGGAGAGAGAGAGAGAGAGAGAGAGAGAGAGAGAGAGAGAGAGAGAGAGAGAGAGACAGAGAGAGGATATAGAGAGGAGAGAGAGACAGAGACAGAGACAGAGAGAGAGACATAGACAGAGAGAGAGACAGAGAGAGACAGAGAGAGAGAGGAGAGAGACAGAGTGAGAGAGAGAGAGACAGAGAGAGAAGAGAGAGAGCTTTGTGGCCAGAATCAAAGCCATGCTGTTGTGCTCCAGAGGCTACATCAGTCTGCTACTATGAAGTTAACTTTAATAATTGTACACGTTCTCCAGTGTGAGAAGGGACTACTACACGATGGTGGGGGGGGGGGGGGGTTACAACGTTGGAGTGTTCTGTTACCAAGGTTACCAGGTTACCACGGGGCCTTACCAAGGCACTGACAAATACCCAAGGCTGATCACTTTGAGGAATGTACTGCGAATCCCGTATCTGTTTCTGACACACCCACCCACACACACACACACACACACAGCTGGCCTAATAAGGACATCTGAGGAGACGAGAGACAGGAAGTTGGGTTCCTCAGGGCCTCACACCTGATACACTTCAGGAAGTGTGTTTCCATCCCTTAAAGGCATTCAAACGGCTAACAACATGGAAAGACTGGTTGAATGTTTACTAAACGTCTTATTTATATAGTCACACCATAAAGACTGGTTGAATGTTTACTAAACATCTTGTTTATATAGTCACGTTATACCATAAAGACTGGTTGAATGTTTAGACATCTTGTGAATATAGTAACGTTATATCACAAAGACTGGTTGAATGTTTAGACATCTTGTGAATATAGTAACGTTATATCACAAAGACTGGTTGAATGTTTACTAAACATCTTATTTACTAAACATTTTATTTACTAAACATCTTGTTTATATAGTCACGTTATACCATAAAGACTGGTTGAATGTTTACTAAACATCTTGTTTATATAGTCACGTTATACCATAAAGACTGGTTGAATGTTTAGACATCTTGTTTATATAGTCACGTTATACCATAAAGACTGGTTTAATGTTTACTAAACATCTTGTTTATATAGTCACGTTATACCATAAAGACTGGTTGAATGTTTACTAAACATCTTGTTTATATAGTCACGTTATACCATAAAGACTGGTTGAATGTTTACTAAACATCTTGTTTATATAGTCACGTTATACCATAAAGATTGGTTGAATGTTTACTCATTTATTTGTACCTTTATTTAACTAGGCAAGTCAGTTAAGAACAAATTCTTATTTTCAATGACGGCCTAGGAACAGTAGGTTACCTGCTAACCCCCACTCCAGCCTTAACACAACCCTGACCCTACAGGGGGACCCCTCCAACCCCCACTCCAGCCTTAACACAACCCTGACCCAACAGGAGGACCCCTCCAACCCCCACTCCAGCCTTAACACAACCCTGACCCTACAGGGTAATATT
The DNA here is from genome assembly GCF_045791955.1 of Oncorhynchus clarkii lewisi. Lineage (NCBI taxonomy): Eukaryota > Metazoa > Chordata > Actinopteri > Salmoniformes > Salmonidae > Oncorhynchus > Oncorhynchus clarkii. The sequence continues at coordinate 825,718 of NC_092163.1, forward strand.
GTAGTAATAGAGAGAGAGACACCCTAGGCAGACCTAGCAGGGTAATATTGTAGTAATAGAGAGAGAGAGAGACACCCTAGGCAGACCTAGCAGGGTAATATTGTAGTAATAGAGAGAGAGAGACACCCTAGGCAGACCTAGCAGGGTAATATTGTAGTAATAGAGAGAGAGAGAGACACCCTAGGCAGACCTAGCAGGGTAATATTGTAGTAATAGAGAGAGACACCCTAGGCAGACCTAGCAAGGTAATATTGTAGTAATAGAGAGAGAGAGACACCCTAGGCAGACCTAGCAGGGTAATATTGTAGTAATAGAGAGAGAGACACCCTAGGCAGACCTAGCAGGGTAATATTGTAGTAATAGAGAGAGAGACACCCTAGGCAGACCTAGCAGGGTAATATTGTAGTAATAGAGAGAGAGACACCCTAGGCAGACCTAGCAGGGTAATATTGTAGTAATAGAGAGAGAGACACCCTAGGCAGACCTAGCAGGGTAATATTGTAGTAATAGAGAGAGAGACACCCTAGGCAGACGTAGCAGGGTAATATTGTAGTAATAGAGAGAGAGACACCCTAGGCAGACCTAGCAGGGTAATATTGTAGTAATAGAGAGAGAGACACCCTAGGCAGACCTAGCAGGGTAATATTGTAGTAATAGAGAGAGAGACACCCTAGGCAGACCTAGCAGGGTAATATTGTAGTAATAGAGAGAGAGACACCCTAGGCAGACCTAGCAGGGTAATATTGTAGTAATAGAGAGAGAGAGAGAGACACCCTAGGCAGACCTAGCAGGGTAATATTGTAGTAATAGAGAGAGAGACACCCTAGGCAGACCTAGCAGGGTAATATTGTAGTAATTGCGTAACCGTCCCTTTAAGGCTCCCCCGCCCGAGGCCCTTATAAGGAGATGTTGGGTCGAGTCACATGGAGGAAGAATGTTCAGCCTGGTCATGTGACCAGGGAGAGGAAGCCAGACTCAATGAATGAGGATCTCCCCGAGAGAGAGTCAGCGTGTGTGTGTGTGTGTGTGTGTGTGTGTGTGTGTGTGTGTGTGTGTGTGTGTGTGTGTGTGTGTGTGTGTGTGTGTGTGTGTGTGTGTGTGTGTGTGTGGATACAGTATGTTCAATGGTATGGCTGCAGTCTGATCATACAGGGAGAGAGAGGGAGGGGGAGGGAGAGTGATGACAGACTGAGATTAGTTGAGCTACCCTCTTTACCACTGCAGTCAACACCCCCGACTCAACACACACACACACACACACACACACACACACACACACACACACACACACACACACAGACTGAGATTAGTTGAGCTACCCACTTTACCACTGCAGTCAACACCCCCTGACTCAACACACACACACACACACACACACACACACACACACACACACACACACACACACACACACACACACACACACACACACACACACACACACACACACACACACACACACACACACACACAGACTGAGATTAGTTAAGCTACCCACTTTACCACTGCAGTCAACACCCCCTGACTCAACACACACACACACACACACACACACACACACACACACACACACACACACACACACACACACACACACACACACACACACACACACACACACACACACACACACACACAGACTGAGATTAGTTGAGCTACCCACTTTACCACTGCAGTCAACACCCCCGACTCAACACACACACACACACACAAATATTATACATTTTGATCAAGACAAAGGAGCTGATCTACAGGAAAAGGAGGACCATTCACATCGACGGGGCTGTAATGGAGCGGGTCTTGAGTTTCTTGGTGTGCACCAACAAACTATCATGGTCCAAACACACCAAGACAGTCGTGAAGAGGGCACGACATGACCTATTCCCCCTCAGGAGACTGAAAAGATTTGACATGAGTCCCCAGATCCTCAAAAAGTTATACAGCTGCACCATCGAGAGCATCCTCCTGACTGGTTGCATCACCGCCTGGTACGACAACTACTCAGCATCCGACCGTAAGGCGCTACAGAGGGTAGTGTGTACGGCCCAGTACATCACTGGGGCCAAGACTCCAGACACCCAAGTCATAGACTGTTCTCTCTACTATCGCACGGCAAGCAGTACCAGAGCGCCAAGTCTAGGTCCAGAAGTCTCCTTAAACCTCTTACTTCTACCCCCTCCTTTTTTGAAAATTCTGTTAAAAATCGCGCAACTTTTCAGCGTCCTGCTACTCATGCCAGGAATATAGTATATGCATATGATTAGTATGTGTGGATAGAAAACACTCTGAAGTTTATAAAACTGGTTAAATCACGGCTGTGACTATAACAGATCGTGTGTTTCATTGAAAAACGCAAGAAAAACTGCTCTCTGAAAGCAAAAAATAATTTCCATAAGTCACTTCCACCAGTTGTTAAAAGAGAACAGAATTTAATGGGAATCTGCCTGCAATTCATACAAATTCCGCACGATGGCGCCATTGTCCTAATTTTCAATTGAATTAATTGTTGGAAAATCCTTCTGTCTGACCTCCATTTTCCCAGTCTTCACCCGGATGCAGTTGAGGGAGAGATCAGACGGCATTGTTTTTGAAGTGAAGACCTATTGAAGAGACATCGCCCTGTAATCATTTTGATAGATTATAAACGTTTACTAATACCTAAAGTTGGATTACAAAAGGATTTCGAAGTGTTTTGTGAAAGTTTATCGTCGACTTTTTTAATTTTAAAAAATTACGCAGCGTTTAAAAACGATGATTTTTTCTGAATGACACAACTTCCATACAAAGCTATTTTGGGTATATATGGACCGATTTAAACGAAAAAAAGACCCAATAGTGATGTTTATGGGGCATATAGGAGTGCCAAGAAAGAAGCTCGTCTAAGGTAATGAATGTTTTATATTTTATTTCTGCGTTTTGGGTAGCGCCGGCTATCGCAAAATCTGTTGTTTACGTGTCGAGCTGGCATTTTGGGGGGTGCATGCTATCAGATAATAGCTTCTGATGCTTTCGCCGAAAAGCATTTTAAAAATCTGACTTGCTGGCTAGGTTCACAACGAGTGTAGCTTTAATTCAATACCCTGCTTGTGAATTTTGATAAAAGATTGAGTTGTAACGAGTACATTTAGCATTTAGCGTAGCGCATTTGCATTTCCAGGGGCATACTTGGGACGTCTGCGTGTCAAGTATTCTCAAGAAGTTAACAGCTTTTACCCCCATAAGACTGGTGAACAATTAATCAAATGGCCACCCGGACAATGTACATTGACCCTGCTGCTACTCGCTGTTTATTATATACGCATAGTCACCTCCCCCCTACCTACATGTACAAATTACCTCAACTAACCTGTACTCCTGCACACTGACTCTGTACCGGTATCCCCTGTATATAGCCTCCACATTGACTCTGTACCGTAATACCCTGTATATAGCCTCCACATTGACTCTGTACCGGTACCCCCTGTATATAGCCTCCACATTGACTCTGTACCTTAACACCCTGTATATAGCCTCCACATTGACTCTGTACCGGTACCCCCTGTATATAGCCTCCACATTGACTCTGTACCGTAACACCCTGTATATAGCCTCCACATTGACTCTGTACCTTAATACCCTGTATATAGGCTCCACATTGACTCTGTACCTTAATACCCTGTATATAGCCTCCACATTGACTCTGTACCTATACCCCCTGTATATAGCCTCCACATTGACTCTGTACCGTAACACCCTGTATATAGCCTCCACATTGACTCTGTACCGTAATACCCTGTATATAGCCTCCACATTGACTCTCTACTGGTACACCCTGTATATAGCCTCCACATTGACTCTGTACTGGTACCCCCTGTATATAGCCTCCACATTGACTCTGTACTGGTACACCCTGTATATAGCCTCCACATTGACTCTGTACCTTAATACCCTGTATATAGCCTCCACATTGACTCTGTACCGGTACCCCCTGTATATAGCCTCCACATTGACTCTGTACTGGTACCCCCTGTATATAGCCTCCACATTGACTCTGTACTGGTACACCCTGTATATAGCCTCCACATTGACTCTGTACCTTAATACCCTGTATATAGCCTCCACATTGACTCTGTACCTTAATACCCTGTCTATAGCCTCCACATTGACTCTGTACCTTAATACCCTGTATATAACCTCCACATTGACTCTGTACCGTAACACCCTGTATGTAGCCTCCACATTGACTCTGTACCGTAACACCCTGTATATAGCCTCCACATTGACTCTGTACCGTAACACCCTGTATATAGCTTCCACATTGACTCTGTACCGTAACACCCTGTATATAGCCTCCACATTGACTCTGTACCGTAATACCCTGTATATAGCCTCCACATTGACTCTGTACCGTAACACCCTGTATATAGCCTCCACATTGACTCTGTACCGTAATACCCTGTATATAGACTCCACATTGACTCTGTACCGTAATACCCTGTATATAGCCTCCACATTGACTCTGTACCGTAACACCCTGTATATAGCCACCACATTGACTCTGTACCGTAATACCCTGTATATAGCCTCCACATTGACTCTGTACCGTAACACCCTGTATATAAACTCCACATTGACTCTGTACCGTAATACCCTGTATATAGCCTCCACATTGACTCTGTACCGTAACACCCTGTATATAGCCTCCACATTGACTCTGTACCGTAATACCCTGTATATAGACTCCACATTGACTCTGTACCGTAATACCCTGTATATAGCCTCCACATTGACTCTGTATCGTAACACCCTGTATATAGCCTCCACATTGACTCTGTACCGTAATACCCTGTATATAGACTCCACATTGACTCTGTACCGTAATACCCTGTATATAGTCTCCTATAATTATTGTTATTTTATTGTGTTACTTTTGATTATATGTTTTACTTTAGTTTATTTATTATCTCTATTTCTTGAACTGCACTGTTGGTTAAGGGCTCGTAAGAAAGAAAGCATTTCACTGTAAGGTCTGTTGTATTCAGCATTTCACTGTGAGGTCTACTACACCTGTTGTATTCAGCATTTCACTGTAAGGTCTACTACACCTGTTGTATTCAGCATTTCACTGTGAGGTCTACTACACCTGTTCTATTCAGCATTTCACTGTAAGGTCTACCACACCTGTTGTATTCATCATTTCACTGTGAGGTCTACTACACCTGTTGTATTCAGCATTTCACTGTGAGGTCTACTACACCTGTTCTATTCAGCATTTCACTGTAAGGTCTACCACACCTGTTGTATTCATCATTTCACTGTGAGGTCTACTACACCTGTTGTATTCAGCATTTCACTGTGAGGTCTACTACACCTGTTGTATTCAGCATTTCACTGTGAGGTCTACTACACCTGTTGTATTCAGCATTTCACTGTGAGGTCTACTACACCTGTTGTATTCAGCATTTCACTGTGAGGTCTACTACACCTGTTGTATTCAGCATTTCACTGTGAGGTCTACTACACCTGTTGTATTCAGCATTTCACTGTGAGGTCTACTACACCTGTTGTATTCAGCATTTCACTGTAAGGTCTACTACACCTGTTGTATTCAGCATTTCACTGTGAGGTCTACTACACCTGTTGTATTCAGCATTTCACTGTAAGGTCTACTACACCTGTTGTATTCAGCATTTCACTGTGAGGTCTACTACACCTGTTGTATTCATCATTTCACTGTGAGGTCTACTACACCTGTTGTATTCAGCATTTCACTGTGAGGTCTACTACACCTGTTGTATTCAGCATTTCACTGTGAGGTCTACTACACCTGTTGTATTCAGCATTTCACTGTAAGGTCTACTACACCTGTTGTATTCAGCATTTCACTGTGAGGTCTACTACACCTCTTGTATTCAGCATTTCACTGTAAGGTCTACGACACCTGTTGTATTCAGCATTTCACTGTCAGGTCTACTACACCTGTTGTATTCAGCATTTCACTGTGAGGTCTACTACACCTGTTGTATTCAGCATTTCACTGTGAGGTCTACTACACCTGTTGTATTCAGCATTTCACTGTGAGGTCTACTACGCCTGTTGTATTCAGCATTTCACTGTGAGGTCTACTACACCTGTTGTATTCAGCATTTCACTGTGAGGTCTACTACACCTGTTGTATTCATAATTTCACTGTAAGGTCTACTACACCTGTTGTATTCAGCATTCCACTGTAAGGTCTACTACACCTGTTGTATTCATCATTTCATTGTGAGGTCTACTACACCTGTTGTATTCAGCATTTCACTGTAAGGTCTACTACACCTGTTGTATTCAGCATTTCACTGTGAGGTGTACTACACCCGTTGTATTCAGCATTTCACTGTAAGTTCTACTACACCTGTTGTATTCAGCATTTCACTGTGAGGTCTACTACACCTGTTGTATTCATCATTTCACTGTGAGGTCTACTACACCTGTTGTATTCAGCATTTCACTGTGAGGTCTACTACACCTGTTGTATTCAGCATTTCACTGTGAGGTCTACTACACCTGTTGTATTCAGCATTTCACTGTGAGGTCTACTACACCTGTTGTATTCAGCATTTCACTGTCAGGTCTACTACACTTGTTGTATTCAGCATTTCACTGTGAGGTCTACTACACCTGTTGTATTCAGCATTTCACTGTGAGGTCTACTACACCTGTTGTATTCATCATTTCACTGTGAGGTCTACTACACCTGTTGTATTCAGCATTTCACTGTAAGGTCTACTACACCTGTTGTATTCAGCATTTCACTGTGAGGTCTACTACACCTGTTGTATTCATCATTTCACTGTGAGGTCTACTACACCTGTTGTATTCATCATTTCACTGTGAGGTCTACTACACCTGTTGTATTCAGCATTTCACTGTGAGGTCTACTACACCTGTTGTACTCGGCTCATGTGACAAATAACATTTGATTTAATTTCATTCGATTTTATTGACACGTCAAGCCTTATGTTAACATGGTTGAAGCAAAGAGAAATAGATAGTAAACAAAAAGTGAAATAAACATTAAGAGAAAAATAAACAGTACATTAATAACATAACATTAAACTCACAGAAGTTCCAAAAGGAAAAGACACATTTCAAGAATGTCATATTAAGGTTCTGTAAAAAGGGGGGGGGGGGATAAAACCTCTCTCTCTTTCTCTCTCCTCGCTGCATTGCTCACACAGTTAGTCAGTTAGAACCTATGAGGTCTGTTCTCTTCTCAGCCGAAGACTCCTTATATGGAAGAAGATGCAGTACTTTCAGAATGGATTCACTCCCCTTCCTCTGTTTCCACATCTTGTTGTTGTTACAGCCTGAATTTAAAATAGATTCAAATTGAGATGTTGTGCCACTGGTCTACACACAACATCCCATAATCTGCTACTGGTCTACACACAACATCCCATAATGTGCTACTGGTCTACACACAACATCCCATAATGTGCTACTGGTCTACACACAACATCCCATAATGTGCTACTGGTCTACACACAACATCCCATAATGTGCTACTGGTCTACACACAACATCCCATAATGTGCTACTGGTCTACACACAACATCCCATAATGTGCCACTGGTCTACACACAACATCCCATAATGTGCTACTGGTCTACACACAACATCCCATAATGTGCCACTGGTCTACACACAACATCCCATAATGTGCTACTGGTCTACACACAACATCCCATAATGTGCTACTAGTCTACACACAACATCCCATAATGTGCTACTGGTCTACACACAACATCCCATAATGTGCTACTAGTCTACACACAACATCCCATAATGTGCTACTGGTCTACACACAACATCCCATAATGTGCTACTAGTCTACACACAACATCCCATAATGTGCCACTGGTCTACACACAACATCCCATAATGTGCTACTGGTCTACACACAACATCCCATAATGTGCTACTGGTCTACACACAACATCCCATAATGTGCTACTGGTCTACACACAACATCCCATAATGTGCTACTGGTCTACACACAACATCCCATAATGTGCTACTAGTCTACACACAACATCCCATAATGTCAAAGTGGAACGATGGTTTGTAGGATATTTTACAAATGAATAAATAATGAAAAAAGCCGAACTGTCTTTCTGAGTTTTCTATCAATCTCTCCATTCAAACACTCAATCATGGACAGTTTCCTATCAATCTCTCCATTCAAACACTCAATCATGGACAGTTTTCTATCAATCTCTCCATTCAAACACTCAATCATGGACAGTTTAATATCAATCTCTCCATTCAAACACTCAATCATGGACAGTTTTCTATCAATCTCTCCATTCAAACACTCAATCATGGACAGTTTTCTATCAATCTCTCCATTCAAACACTCAATCATGGACAGTTTTATATCAATCTCTCCATTCAAACACTCCATCATGGACAGTTTTCTATCAATCTCTCCATTCAAACATTCGATCATGGACAGTTTTCTATCAATCTCTCCATTCAAACACTCAATCATGGACAGTTTTCTATCAATCTCTCCATTCAAACACTCCATCATGGACAGTTTTCTATCAATCTCTCCATTCAAACACTCAATCATGGACAGTTTTCTATCAATCTCTCCATTCAAACACTCAATCATGGACAGTTTTCTATCAATCTCTCCATTCAAACACTCAATCATGGACAGTTTAATATCAATCTCTCCTTTCAAACACTCAATCATGGACAGTTTTCTATCAATCTCTCCATTCAAACACTCCATCATGGACAGTTTTCTATCAATCTCTCCATTCAAACACTCCATCATGGACAGTTTTCTATCAATCTCTCCATTCAAACACTCAATCATGGACAGTTTTCTATCAATCTCTCCATTCAAACACTCAATCATGGACAGTTTTCTATCAATCTCTCCATTCAAACACTCCATCATGGACAGTTAATTATGACTGACAGTTGACAGGCTGCTTCGCGTGATGTAATATTGTCGCTACCTTCTTGCCCTTTGTGCTGTTGTCTGTACCCAATATTGTTTATACCATGTTGTGTTGCTACCATGTTGTTGTCATGTTGTGTTGCTACCATGTTGTTGTCATGTTGTGTTGCTACCATGTTGCTGCCATGTTGTGTTGCTGCCATGTTGTTGTCATGTTGTGTTGCTACCATGTTGTTGTCATGTTGTGTTGCTACCATGTTGTTGTCATGTTGTGTTGCTACCATGTTGTTGTCATGTTGTGTTGCTACCATGTTATTGTCATGTTGTGTTGCTACCATGTTGTTGTCATGTTGTGTTGCTACCATGTTATTGTCATGTTGTGGTGCTGCCATGTTGTTGTCATGTTGTGTTGCTACCATGTTATTGTCATGTTGTGGTGCTGCCATGTTGTTGTCATGTTGTGTTGCTACCATGTTGTTGTCATGTTGTGTTGCTACCATGTTATTGTCATGTTGTGGTGCTGCCATGTTGTTGTCATGTTGTGTTGCTACCATGTTGTTGTCATGTTGTGTTGCTACCATGTTATTGTCATGTTGTGGTGCTGCCATGTTGTTGTCATGTTGTGTTGCTACCATGCTATTGTCATGTTGTGGTGCTGCCATGTTGTTGTCATGTTGTGTTGCTACCATGTTGTTGTCATGTTGTGTTGCTACCATGTTGTTGTCATGTTGTGGTGCTGCCATGTTGTTGTCATGTTGTGTTGCTGCCATGTTGTTGTCATGTTGTGTTGCTACCATGTTGTGTTGCTACCATGTTGTTGTCATGTTGTGTTGCTACCATGTTGTTGTCATGTTGTGTTGCTACCATGTTGTGTTGCTACCATGTTGTTGTCATGTTGTGTTGCTACCATGTTGTTGTCATGTTGTGTTGCTACCATGTTGTTGTCATGTTGTGTTGCTACCATGTTGTTGTCATGTTGTGTTGCTACCATTTTATTGTCATGTTGTGTTGCTACCATGTTGTTGTCATGTTGTGGTGCTGCCATGTTGTTGTCATGTTGTGTTGCTGCCATGTTGTTGTCATGTTGTGTTGCTACCATGTTGTTGTCATGTTGTGTTGCTACCATGTTGTGTTGCTACCATGTTGTTGTCATGTTGTGTTGCTACCATGTTGTGTTGCTACCATGTTGTTGTCATGTTGTGTTGCTGCCATGTTGTTGTCATGTTGTGTTGCTACCATGTTGTGTTGCTACCATGTTGTTGTCATGTTGTGTTGCTGCCATGTTGTTGTCATGTTGTGTTGCTGCCATGTTGTTGTCATGTTGTGTTGCTGCCATGTTGTTGTCATGTTGTGTTGCTACCATGTTGTTGTCATGTTGTGGTGCTGCCATGTTGTTGTCATGTTGTGTTGCTACCATGTTGTTGTCATGTTGAGCTGCTACCATGTTGTTGTCATGTTGTGTTGCTACCATGTTGTTGTCATGTTGTGTTGCTACCATGTTGTTGTCATGTTGTGTTGCTACCATGTTGTTGTCATGTTGTGGTGCTGCCATGTTGTTGTCATGTTGTGTTGCTACCATGTTGTTGTCATGTTGTGTTGCTGCCATGTTGTTGTCATGTTGTGTTGCTGCCATGTTGTTGTCATGTTGTGTTGCTGCCATGTTGTTGTCATGTTGTGTTGCTACCATGTTGTTGTCATGTTGTGTTGCTGCCATGTTGTTGTCATGTTGTGTTGCTACCATGTTGTTGTCATGTTGTGTTGCTGCCATGTTGTTGTCATGTTGTGTTGCTGCCATGTTGTTGTCATGTTGTGTTGCTACCATGTTGTTGTCATGTTGTGTTGCTGCCATGTTGTTGTCATGTTGTGTTGCTGCCATGTTGTTGTCATGTTGTGTTGCTGCCATGTTGTTGTCATGTTGTGTTGCTGCCATGTTGTTGTCATGTTGTGTTGCTACCATGTTGTTGTCATGTTGTGTTGCTACCATGTTGTTGTCATGTTGTGTTGCTGCCATGTTGTTGTCATGTTGTGTTGCTGCCATGTTGTTGTCATGTTGTGTTGCTGCCATGTTGTTGTCATGTTGTGTTGCTGCCATGTTGTTGTCATGTTGTGTTGCTGCCATGTTGTTGTCATGTTGTGTTGCTGCCATGTTGTTGTCATGTTGTGTTGCAACCATGTTGTTCTCATGTTGAGCTGCTACCATGTTGTTGTCATGTTGTGGTGCTGCCATGTTGTTGTCATGTTGTGTTGCTACCATGTTGTTGTCATGTTGTGTTGCTGCCATGTTGTTGTCATGTTGTGTTGCTACCATGTTGTTGTCATGTTGTGTTGCTACCATGTTGTTGTCATGTTGTGTTGCTGCCATGTTGTTGTCATGTTGTGTTGCTGCCATGTTGTTGTCATGTTGTGTTGCTACCATGTTGTTGTCATGTTGTGTTGCTACCATGTTGTTGTCATGTTGTGGTGCTGCCATGTTGTTGTCATGTTGTGTTGCTACCATGTTGTTGTCATGTTGTGTTGCTACCATGTTGTTGTCATGTTGAGCTGCTACCATGTTGTTGTCATGTTGTGTTGCTACCATGTTGTTGTCATGTTGTGTTGCTACCATGTTGTTGTCATGTTGTGGTGCTGCCATGTTGTTGTCATGTTGTGTTGCTACCATGTTGTTGTCATGTTGTGTTGCTACCATGTTGTTGTCATGTTGTGGTGCTACCATGTTGTTGTCATGTTGTGTTGCTACCATGTTGTTGTCATGTTGTGGTGCTGCCATGTTGTTGTCATGTTGTGTTGCTACCATGTTGTTGTCATGTTGTGTTGCTACCATGTTGTTGTCATGTTGTGGTGCTGCCATGTTGTTGTCATGTTGTGGTGCTACCATGTTGTTGTCATGTTGTGTTGTTGTCATGTTGTGTTGTTGTTTTACGTCTCTCTTGTTGTGATGTGGGTTTTGTCCTATATTTTTATTTTAAATCTCTCTCTCTCTCTCTCTTTCTCTCTCTCTCTCTCTCTGTCTCTCTCTGTCTCTCTCTCTCTCTCTCTCTCTCTCTCTCTCTCTGTCCCTCTGTCTCTCTGTCTCTCTCTGTCTCTCTCTATCCCTTTCTGCTCTCTCTCTCTCCCTTTCTAAATAAAGATTGATTTGATTTCCATAAAGACAGATTTAATCTCTCTCTTTCTCCTCTCTTCACACGGATGTGACTCTGCATTTTTAAAACAGCGTCAATGTTCCCTTTAATAAACTGCGCGTATCCGCGCGGCGTGCATCTCCCCTTCGGACTGAGCATGCGCAGAGAAGCACGATAATGAAGTAGAGTTTTACCCCTCTTTAGTTAATAACTATCAACGTGTTTGCTCTACTGTAGAGAATTTCGATCGAATTTAACACAATATTAGACACTTTCAATGTAACATATCGAAAGAAATACGAACTATGCGAGACTTTAGTATGTAAAACTAACTTTTGTAAGAAGAAACGTTATTGTCGGCAGAGCGAATTGGGGCTGGATTCCATTGACGTGCAAAGGCCGGTATTCTACACAGACCGGTGCGCCAGAACCAATCAGAGCTGCAGTAGGGCCTGTGTTTACAGCGGTCGGGAAGTAAACTTGTTTTCAGATCAAACCACATGTAGCCACATGGGAACATTTCTTCATATTCTTCGCTAGTCAATGAGTTATTAGCCCAGTTATAGCTCATTTCTAGTCATCAATGAGGGACGGACTGGTTACTTCCTACAAAACGTGTACATTTCTAGCCATATTTAAAAAAACAGTCAGGCAAAGAGCTTTTTATATCTTAAAGGGGCGGTGTTGTACACTTATATCTGTCTATACAGCGGTATGTGGACACGCCTTCAAATTAGTGGATTCGGCTATTTCAGCCACACACGTTACTGACAGGTGTAACAAATTAAGCACACAGCCGTGCTCTCCAATCTTTCACCGTGGGCACCGTCATAATGTAGGATGGGGGTTTATTATGGATCCCCATTAGTTCCTGCCAAGGCAGCAGCTACTCTTCCTGGGGTTTATTATGGATCCCCGTTAGTTCCTGCCAAGGCAGCAGCTACTCTTCCTGGGGTTTATTATGGATCCCCGTTAGTTCCTGCCTAGTTGAATAAATGTTAAACAAATTAAAGAAATGGGAGATGAGAAAGTCCTCACCCCAAGAATCCAGAATATTGCAGTACCCGTTCTTACCAGCAGGAGGATACAGAGAGCTACCTAATCCATCCACACTGCAGTACCCTGTTCTTACCAGCAGGAGGAGACAGAGAGCTACCTAATCCATCCACACTGCAGTACAGTGTTCTCACCAGCCGGTGGAGACAGAGAGCTATCTAAGAGTCAACTCAACCCTTCTTCGAGAGTGAGGGCCACAGTGTGGAAGGATATTGATCCGGTCCAGCTGGAATGGATCAATCAATCAATCAATCAATCAAATGTATTTATATAGCCCTTCTTACATCAGCTGATGTCTTAAAGTGCTGTACAGAAACCCAGCCTAAAACCCTAAACAGCAAGCAATGCAGATGTAGAAGCACGGTGGCTAGGAAAAACTCCCAGAGAAAAGGCAGGTACCTAGGAAGAGACCTACAGAGGAACCAGGTTCTGAGGGGGTGTCCAGTCCTCTTCTGGCTGTGCCGGGTAGAGAGGAACCAGGCTCTGAGGAGGTGGCCAGTCCTCTTCTGGCTGTACTGGGTAGAGAGGAACCAGGCTCCGAGGAGGTGGCCAGTCCTCTTCTGGCTGTGCCGGGTAGAGAGGAACCAGGCTCTGAGGAGGTGTCCAGTCCTCTTCTGGCTGTGCCGGGTAGAGAGGAACCAGGCTCTGAGGAGGTGGCCAGTCCTCTTCTGGCTGTACTGGGTAGAGAGGAACCAGGCTCTGAGGAGGTGGCCAGTCCTCTTCTGGCTGTGCCGGGTAGAGAGGAACCAGGTTCTGAGGGGGTGTCCAGTCCTCTTCTGGCTGTACTGGGTAGAGAGGAACCAGGCTCTGAGGAGGTGGCCAGTCCTCTTCTGGCTGTACTGGGTAGAGAGGAACCAGGCTCTGAGGAGGTGTCCAGTCCTCTTCTGGCTGTACTGGGTAGAGAGGAACCAGGCTCTGAGGAGGTGGCCAGTCCTCTTCTGGCTGTACTGGGTAGAGAGGAACCAGGCTCTGAGGAGGTGGCCAGTCCTCTTCTGGCTGTGCCGGGTAGAGAGGAACCAGACTCTGAGGAGGTGGCCAGTCCTCTTCTGGCTGTGCCAGGTGGGTATTATAAGAGCACATGGCCATTAATGCCAGATTGTTCGTCGTAGATGAGCAGAGCCGGAGAGTAGAACATTGTAGTCGAGAAGTGATCAAAACATGGATGAGCTTTTCTGCATCGTTTTGAGGGAAAAAAAGACTCCCTTGAAATATTCGTATGTATACAGTGCCTTGCGAAAGTATTCGGCCCCCTTGAACTTTGCGACCTTTTGCCACATTTCAGGCTTCAAACATAAAGATATAAAACTGTATTTTTTTGTGAAGAATCAACAACAAGTGGGACACAATCATGAAGTGGAATGACATTTATTGGATATTTCAAACTTTTTTAACAAATCAAAAACTGAAAAATTGGGTGTGCAAAATTATTCAGCCCCTTTACTTTCAGTGCAGCAAACTCTCTCCAGAAGTTCAGTGAGGATCTCTGAATGATCCAATGTTGACCTAAATGACTAATGATGATACAGTTTTATATCTTTATGTTTGAAGCCTGAAATGTGGCAAAAGGTCGCAAAGTTCAAGGGGGCCGAATACTTTCGCAAGGCACTGTATGTTCATCAAAGGAGAGATCAGGGTCCAGAGTAACACCGAGGTCCTTCACAGTTTTAGTTGAGACGACTGTAAAACCATCAAGATGAATTGTCAGATTCAACAGAAGATCTCTTTGTTTCCTGGGACCTAGAACTAGCATCTCTGTTTCCTGGGACCTAGAACTAGCATCTCTGTTTCCTGGGACCTAGAACTAGCATCTCTTTCCTGGGACCTAGAACTAGCATCTCTGTTTCCTGGGACCTAGAACTAGCACCTCTGTTTCCTGGGAGCTAGAACTAGCATCTCTGTTTCCTGGGACCTAGAACTAGCATCTCTGTTTCCTGGGACCTAGAATTAGCATCTCTGTTTCCTGGGACATAGAACTAGCATCTCTGTTTCCTGGGACCTAGAACTAGCATCTCTGTTTCCTGGGACCTAGACCTAGCATCTCTGTTTCCTGGGACCTAGAACTAGCATCTCTGTTTTGTCTACATTAAAAAAAAAAAACATTTGCCATCATCCAAATCTTTATGTCTGAAACACAGGCTTCCAGGGAGGGCAATTTTAGGTCTTCACTATGTTTTAGATAAAAAATTATCCTAATACAACAAGAAACATACTGTTGCATATCTATATTTTGTAGCTCTATGTGACGTTGCATATCTATCTGTTGTAGCTCTATGTGCTGTTGCATAACTATCTGCTGTAGGTCTATGTACTGTTGCATATCTATCTGTTGTAGCTCTATGTGCGGTTGCATATCTATCTGTTGGAGCTCTATGTGCGGTTGCATATCTATCTGTTGGAGCTCTATGTGCGGTTGCATATCTATCTGTTGTAACTCTATGTGCCACACTAACTGGTTGAATTTCAACTGAAAATGTTGAATGTTTCCTCAATGAGGAAAATTTATTGGATTTGCATCTGGTCACGGCAGTGAGGAGTTAAACAGAAACACTGTTACCAGGATGTAGACCCTGTCGGTCCTTCCCCCAAACAAACAGAGGTGAAACACTGTTACCAGGATGTAGACCCTGTCGGTCCTTCCCCCAAACAAACATTTCCATATAGCACATATCAGAGATATTCAGTATTTTCTGCAGCTCAATGAACTTCAATGTGCTTCTCTTCACGTAGCTAATGAAGTGACCGACCTTACCTTACGGTCCAGACTAACACACCTGTTGAGCGCGTGTGTGTTGTTTCTGTTGATTTGGATATTACCGTGGCAACAGGAGGCTTTCAAACCCCCCCCCCCCCTTTAACCAAAGATGAACTCACACACACACACGCACAAAAGCTGAACACATCATATGGTAAACAACGGACAGTAGTTGTCAACAATCAGAAAGTAGTCGTCCCCTATCCAGGGGATCCATTCAGGAGACAGACGCTCCTATCCAGGGGATCCATTCAGGAGACAAACGCTCCTATCCAGGGGATCCATTCAGGAGACAGACGCTCCTATCCAGGGGATCCATTCAGGAGACAGACGCTCCTATCCAGGGGATCCATTCAGGAGACAGACGCTCCTATCCAGGGGATCCATTCAGAAGACAGATGCTCCTATCCAGGGGATCCACTCAGGAGACAGACGCTCCTATCCAGGGGATCCATTCAGGATCCATTCAGGAGACAGACGCTCCTATCCAGGGGATCTGTTCAGGAGACAGACGCTCCTATACAGGGGATCCATTCAGGAGACAGACGCTCCTATCTAGTGGATCCATTCAGGAGACAGACGCTCCTATCCAGGGGATCCATTCAGGATCCATTCAGGACACAGACGCTCCTATCCAGGGTATCCATTCAGGAGACATACGCTCCTATCCAGGGGATCCATTCAGGAGACAGACGCTCCTATCCAGGGGATCCATTCAGGATCCATTCAGGAGACAGACGCTCCTATCCAGGGATCCATTCAGGAGACAGACGCTCCTATCCAGGGGATCTGTTCAGGAGACAGACGTTCCTATCCAGGGGATCCATTCAGGAGACAGACGCTCCTATACAAGGGATCCGTTCAGGAGACAGACGCTCCTATCCAGGGGATCCATTCAGGAGACAGACGCTCCTATCCAGGGGATCCATTCAGGAGACAGACGCTCCTATCCAGGGGATCTGTTCAGGATCCATTCAGGAGACAGACGCTCCTATCTAGGGGATCTGTTCAGGAGACAGACGCTCCTATCCAGGGGATCCATTCAGGAGACAGACGCTCCTATCCAGGGGATCCATTCAGGAGACAGATGCTCCTCTAGAAGGAATCCATTCAGGAGACAGACGCTCCTATAGAGGGGATCCATTCAGGAGACAGACACTCCTATCCAGGGAATCCATTCAGGAGACAGACACTCCTATCCAGGGGATCCATTCAGGATCCATTCAGGAGACATACGCTCCTATCCAGGGGATCTGTTCAGGAGACAGACGCTCCTATCTAGTGGATCCATTCAGGAGACAGACGCTCCTATTCAGGGGATCCATTCAGGATCCATTCAGGAGACATACGCTCCTATCCAGGGAATCCATTCAGGAGACAGACACTACTATCCAGGGGATCCATTCAGGATCCATTCAGGAGACATACGCTCCTATCCAGGGGATCTGTTCAGGAGACAGACGCTCCTATCTAGTGGATCCATTCAGGAGACAGACGCTCCTATCCAGGGGATCCATTCAGGAGACAGACGTTTCTATCTCACCTTTCATCAGCACTAATTGTGTTTGTTGACTAGAAGCTTCACACATGGCCTGGTTCACTATATGGGGCCCTGGTCAACAGTAGTTCACTCTATAGGGCCCTAGTCAATAGTAGTTCACTCTATAGGGCCCTGGTCAACAGTAGTTCACTATATAGGGCCCTGGTCAACAGTTGTTCACTATATAGGGCCCTGGTCAACAGTAGTTCACTATATAGGGCCCTGGTTAACAGTAGTTCACTCTATAGGAACCTTGTCAACAGTAGTTCACTATATAGGGCCCTGGTCAACAGTAGTGAATAGGTTATTATTAGATTATAGATTCATCTAGCTGATTTTTCTACAGTATCAGGACCAGACAGGATATAGTTGATTATTCTACAGGACCAGACAGGATCTAGCTGATTATTCTACAGTATCAGGACCAGACAGGATCTAGCTGATTATTCTGCAGTATCAAGACCAGACAGGATCTAGTTGATTATTCTACAGTATCGGGACCAGACAGGATCTAGCTGATTATTCTACAGTATGAGGACCAGACAGGATCTAGCTGATTATTCTACAGTATCAGGACCAGACAGGATCTAGTTGATTATTCTACAGTATCAGGACCAGACAGGATCTAGTTGATTATTCTACAGTACCAGGACCAGACAGGATCTAGCTGATTATTCTGCAGTATCAGGACCAGACAGGATCTAGCTGATTATTCTACAGTATCAGGACCAGACAGGATCTAGCTGATTATTCTACAGTATCAGGACCAGACAGGATCTAGCTGATTATTCTACAGTATCAGGACCATCAGGACCATTCAGACAGGATCTAGCTGATTATTCTACAGTATCAGGACCAGACAGTATCTAGCTGATTATTCTACAGTATCAGGACCAGACAGGATTGCTGATTTATCTAGTTGATTATTCTACAGTATCAGGACCAGACAGGATCTAGCTGATTATTCTACAGTATCAGGACCAGACAGGATCTAGCTGATTATTCTACAGTATCGGGACCAGACAGGATCTAGCTGATTATTCTACAGTACCAGGACCAGACAGGATCTAGCTGATTATTCTACAGTATCAGGACCAGACAGGATTGCTGATTTATCTAGTTGATTATTCTACAGTATCAGGACCAGACAGGATCTAGCTGATTATTCTACAGCATCAGGACCAGACAGGATCTAGTTGATTATTCTACAGTATCAGGACCAGACAGGATCTAGCTGATTATTCTACAGTATCAGGACCAGACAGGATCTAGCTGATTATTCTACAGTATCAGGACCAGACAGGATCTAGTTGATTATTCTACAGTACCAGGACCAGACAGGATCTAGCTGATTATTCTACAGTATCAGGACCAGACAGGATCTAGCTGATTATTCTACAGTATCAGGACCATCAGGACCATTCAGACAGGATCTAGCTGATTATTCTACAGTATCAGGACCAGACAGTATCTAGCTGATTATTCTACAGTACCAGGACCAGACAGTATCTAGCTGATTATTCTACAGTATCAGGACCAGACAGGATCTAGTTGATTATTCTACAGTATCGGGACCAGACAGGATCTAGCTGATTATTCTACAGTATCAGGACCAGGCAGGATCTAGCTGATTATTCTACAGTATCAGGACCAGACAGGATCTAGCTGATTATTCTACAGTATCGAGACCAGACAGGATCTAGCTGATTATCCTGCAGTATCAGGACCAGACAGTATCTAGCTGATTATTCTACAGTATCAAGACCAGACAGGATCTAGCTGATTATTCTACAGTATCAAGACCAGACAGGATCTAGTTGATTATTCTACAGTATCAGGACCAGACAGGATCTAGCTGATTATTCTACAGTATCAGGACCAGACAGGATCTAGCTGATTATTCTACAGTATCAGGACCAGACAGGATCTAGTTGATTATTCTACAGTATCAGGACCAGGCAGGATCTAGCTGATTATTCTACAGTATCAGGACCAGACAGGATCTAGCTGATTATTCTACAGTATCAGGACCAGACAGGATCTAGCTGATTATTCTACAGTATCAGGACCAGACATGATCTAGTTGATTATTCTACAGTATCAGGACCAGACAGGATCTAGTTGATTATTCTACAGTATCAGGACCAGACAGGATCTAGCTGATTATTCTACAGTATCAGGACCAGACAGGATCTAGCTGATTATTCTACAGTACCAGGACCAGACAGGATCTAGTTGATTATTCTACAGTACCAGGACCAGACAGAAGGACAGACAGCACACTGACTGAAGGTTTTATAGACACACACACACGCGGCCCCGAGAGGGTACTCGTCCTGGTAACCGCCCATCTGCTGTGGGGTGAAAGGTCAGGGTTCTGCCCGACTGTGAAACCGCTTGCCGTCGTCAGCCAACATACACAGAGACGGAGTGTGTGTGTGTGTGTGTGTGCGTGTGTGTGTCTGTGGGTACAGGGGTCCCAGAGGGGGGTTGTGCTGTGCTGTGATGAAATCCCTGGAACATTCCTGGTTAGATAGTCAATGTAGTAAGTACTAAGCTACAGGCTTCAGACTGGGTTAGAGCCAGATAGAGCTACAGGCTTCAGACTGGGTTAGAGACAGATAGAGATATAGGTTTCAGACTGGGTTAGAGCCAGATAGAGGCTTCAGACTGGGTTAGAGCCAGATAGAGCTATAGGTTTCAGACTGGGTTAGAGCCAGATAGAGCTACAGGCTTCAGACTGGGTTAGAGCCAGATAGAGGCTTCAGACTGGGTTAGAGCCAGATAGAACTACAGGTTTCAGACTGGGTTAGAGCCAGATAGAGCTACAGGGTTAGGGAGAAGCTCTAGAACAGGGGTGTCAAAGTCAAATGGACGGAGGGCCAAATAAAAAAATCAGCTACAAGACGAGGGCCGGACTGTTCGAATGTTCATTGAAAATTTTTTAAATGACGCATATAGTCTAGTGAACCTAATTGAACCTACTGAAAACCTAACAAATATATTACAATATGATCAGATAAATAAAGCAATATTTTCTTATGGCTCTGTCAGTAATCTTTAATTTTCAACAGACACAAAAGACAAATTTCCTTTATATAAATATCCCCATAACATGAACATTAAATGAAAGAAACCGGTATTCAAGGCACCATCAGTAGACTATATTTTCTATTTTAGCAAAAGTGGGCTAAATTTACTTCAAAGAAAAAACAATAATAGCAATTTTCTATCATCCACTCAACTGAAATATTTTTAAAATATAATTGGATTGAAATACAAAAAAATAAAGTGCAAAAATCTATTAATCAAAAACAACACTTTGTTTAAGGAGAAGTAACATGCAGTGAAAACAAATATTAAATTTTAACTTTTAAACTTGAACTGAGTAAAAACTCTAAATATGTGATTGCACAGTAATGTTCACTTGTTTGAGGTTGAGGGTGATACTTGGTGGTGTCCCATCTTTTCCACAAGTTCATCAATGTTCGGGGTAAGGCTCTGAGCTGAAGAAATCCTCAGAATTGAGTGGAGGTGTTCAGCAGTAAGTCGACTTCTGTGTGATGTTTTGTTCAGGTTCATCAAAGAAAACAGTTGTTCACACAGGTATGTGCTGCCAAACATAGACAACGTTTGAGCAGCCTGGATGCGCAGCTGGGGCATTGTGCCGGGGAGGAAACGGGCGAACTCCGCAGCACCCACTGCCGCATATTTTGCCCTCAGTGCATCATTGCATTGGAGGTCAATCAACTCCATTTGGAGGTTTGGTGGTGAGCTTTCCACGTCAACAGCAAATGGGTTACCGAGCAGTTCCAACCTGCTTTTTTGTGCTTCAAAGTCAGCAAATCGGCGTCGAAAGTCAGCGGCAAGCATACCTATTTTATCAGCCAACTGTGTGCTCGGGAACGCACTGGTAGAGAGCTTCTCTTTCATGGTCTGGCAGCTGGGAAAGTGGCTCAAATTTTCTTTCCGCATCTGCGTCTCCCACAGAGTCAGTTTGGTTTTAAATGCCTTCAATGTACTGTACATATCAGAGATGACACGATCCCGACCCTGCAGCTGCAAGTTTATTGCATTCAGATGACTCGTAATGTCACACAGAAAAGCCATTTCACACAGAAACATTTCGTCTCGGAGTTGTGTTGTGTCTTTCCCTTTGCTGTCCAAGAACAGACAAATCTCCTCACGAAGCTCGAAACATCTTTGAAGCACCTTTCCCTGGCTTAGCCATCGCACCTCTGTGTGATAAGGCAAATCACCATGCTCCGTTTCTAACTCCGTCAGAAATGCCTTGAACTGGCGGTGATTCAAACCTTTGGCTCTGATAAAGTTAACTGTGCGCGTGATGATGCTCATTACATGCTCCATTTTCAAGGCTTTACCGCACAACGCTTCCTGGTGTATGATACAATGATAAGCTGTCAGCTCACCTGTCGCGTTTTCCTCTTGCATCTTTTCCCGTATCTTCGCCACCAGTCCGCTCCTGTGTCCACACATCGCAGGTGCTCCGTCGGTTGTCAAACCCACGAGTTTTTCCCAAGGCAGCTCCATCTCATTTACACATCTTGACACCTCTTCATACAAATCATGCCCCGTAGTTGTGCCATGCATAGGACGTAAAGCCAAAAACTCCTCTGTCACGCTTAGGTTGGAGTCCACTCCGCGGATGAAAATTGACAACTGGGCAATGTCAGAAATGTCGGTGCTCTCATCCACAGCCAAGGAATATGCAATAAAATCTTTTCCCTTTTTCACAAGCTGCTCTTTTAGATTGATGGACAACTGGTCTACTCTCTCGGCAATGGTGTTTCTGCTCAGACTCACATTTAAAAAGAGTTGCCTTTTTTCTGGGCAAACTTCGTCACAAACTTTAATCATGCAGTTTTTGATGAAATCCCCCTCCGTAAATGGCCGGGCTGATTTAGCGATCTCTTCTGCCAAAATAAAACTGGCCTTGACAGCAGCCTGGCCTTGTGATTTGGCTTTTTTGAACAGAGCCTGTCGAGATTTGAGGCCTCGTTTTAATTCCTCTGCCTTTTGTAGCCTTTGTTCCATGTCCATATTCTTGTTTTTGTCCGCGTGTTTCGTTTCATAATGTCGTCTCAGATTATACTCTTTCAGTACCGCCACACTTTCTCCACACAGAAGACACACAGGTTTTCCAGCTACCTTCGTGAACATATACTCCGACTCCCACCTTGTTTGAAACCCCCGGTTCTCAGTATCCACCTTCCGTTTTGCCATTTTTGATGGGTATCTGAAAGTTAATTTTACTGTGATGCTGACGACTGCTGTGCCAATAAATATTGAAATGAAGCAGCCTACTGCTCGGTGCGTCACCTTTGCATTGTGGGAAATGTAGTATTGGTGCGTGTAAAAGATCTGCGGGCTGCCGGCTTGCTGCGGGCCGGTTCTAATAATAAATCAAGATCATCCCAGGGGCCGTAAAAAACCTTCTTGCGGGCCGGATGTGGCCCGCGGGCCTTGACTCTGACATATGTGCTCTAGAAGGTTCTGTTAGGATTAGAGTGAGGGGTGGCACAACAGGGTCACAGGAGAGAGGGTTAGGGAGGAGCTCTAGAAGGTTCTGTTAGGATTAGAGTGAGGGGTGGCACAACAGGGTCACAGGAGAGAGGGTTAGGGAGGAGCTCTAGAAGGTTATGTTAGGATTAGAGTGAGGGGTGGCACAACAGGGTCACATGAGAGAGGGTTAGGGAGGAGCTCTAGAAGGTTCTGTTAGGATTAGAGTGAGGGGTGGCACAACAGGGTCACAGGAGAGGGGGTTAGGGAGGAGCTCTAGAAGGTTCTGTTAGGATTAGAGTGAGGGGTGGCACAACAGGGTCACAGGAGAGAGGGTTAGGGAGGAGCTCTAGAAGGTTCGGTTAGGATTAGAGTGAGGGGTGGCACAACAGGGTCACATGAGAGAGGGTTAGGGAGAAGATGAAGGTTATGGGCAGCAGGTTAGGGTTATGGACCAGGAGGAGGAAGAGGATGGGTGGGACAGGATGCTGTGTGAGGTCTAGAGGAAGAACAGCATTATGGGTAATGAAGAGAGACACACATCACTTCCTGTTAGAGAGAGAGAGAGAGAGAGACTAGATTGTTCTGTACTGTAAATAGTTCAGCAGTAGACATGAGTTCTGTCTCCATAGCAACATACACTCTGCTGTCACGTGTCACCATCTAACAAACCCTAAACGCTTTCCCATTGGTCAGTTCTCAACCCTCGATCCCTCTTCTGCTGTTTCCCCCCCCCCTCCCTCCCTCCCTCTACCCATCTCTCTCTCTGTGGGGACAAACAGTCGTCTGTCAGGCTGAATAGATCAACCCATGTGGACTAGAAGATGACCACAACTCAATTAGGAAACACACACACACACACACACACACACACACACACACACACACACACACACACACACACACACACACACACACACACACACACACACACACACACACACACACACACACACACACACACACACACACACGCACACACACACACACACACACACACACAAACACATCCTTAACAAGTAGGCCAGCAGGTAGCCTAGCGTTGGGCCTGTCTGAAACCTGTAGTTCTATCTGGCTCTAACCCAGTCTGAAGCCTCTATCTGGCTCTAACCCAGTCTGAAACCTGTAGTTCTATCTGGCTCTAACCCAGTCTGAAGCCTCTATCTGGCTCTAACCCAGTTTGAAACCTGTAGCTCTATCTGGCTCTAACCCAGTCTGAAGCCTCTATCTGGCTCTAACCCAGTCTGAAACCTGTAGCTCTATCTGGCTCTAACCCAGTCTGAAGCCTGTAGTTCTATCTGGGTCTAAACCAGTCTGAAACATGTAGCTCTATCTGGCTCTGACCCAGTCTGAAGCCCATAGCTGTATCTGGCTCTAACCCAGTTTGAAACCTGTAGCTCTATCTGGCTCTAACCCAGTCTGAAACCTGTAGTTCTATCTGGCTCTAACCCAGTCTGAAACCTGTAGTTCTATCTGGCTCTAACCCAGTCTGAAGCCTGTAGCTCTATCTGGGTCTAACCCAGTCTGAAACCTGTAGCTCTATCTGGCTCTAACCCAGTCTGAAGCCTCTATCTGGCTCTAACCTAGTCTGAAGCCTCTATCTGGCTCTACCCCAGTCTGAAGCCTGTAGTTCTATGTGGCTCTAACCTAGTCTGAAACCTGTAGTTCTATCTGGCTCTAACCCAGTCTGAAACCTATAGCTCTATCTGGCTCTAACCCAATCTGAAACCTGTAGCTCTATCTGGCTCTAACCCAGTCTGAAGCCTGTAGTTCTATCTGGCTCTAACCCAGTCTGAAGCCTCTATCTGGCTCTAACCCAGTCTGAAACCTATAGTTCTATCTGGCTCTAACCCAGTCTGAAGCCTATATTTCTATCTGGCTCTAACCCAGTCTGAAGCCTATAGTTCTATCTGGCTCTAACCCAGTCTGAAACCTATAGCTCTATCTGTCTCTAACCCAGTCTGAAGCCTGTAGCTCTATCTGGCTCTAGCCCAGTCTGAAACCTATGGCTCTATCTGGCTCTAACCCAGTCTGAAACCTATAGCTCTATCTGGCTAACCCAGTCTGAAACCTGTAGCTCTATCTGGCTCTAACCCAGTCTGGAACCTGTAGCTCTATCTGGGTCTAACCCAGTCTGAAACCTGTAGCTCTATCTGGCTCTAACCCAGTTTGAAACCTGTAGCTCTATCTGGCTCTAACCCAGTCTGAAACCTGTAGTTCTATCTGGCTCTAACCCAGTCTGAAGCCTCTATCTGGCTCTAACCCAGTCTGAAACCTGTAGCTCTATCTGGCTCTAACCCAGTCTGAAGCCTGTAGTTCTATCTGGGTCTAAACCAGTCTGAAACATGTAGCTCTATCTGGCTCTAACCCAGTCTGAAGCCTATAGCTGTATCTGGCTCTAACCCAGTTTGAAACCTGTAGCTCTATCTGGCTCTAACCCAGTCTGAAACCTGTAGTTCTATCTTGCTCTAACCCAGTCTGAAACCTGTAGTTCTATCTGGCTCTATCCCAGTCTGAAGCCTGTAGCTCTATCTGGGTCTAACCCAGTCTGAAACCTGTAGCTCTATCTGGCTCTAACCCAGTCTGAAGCCTCTATCTGGCTCTAACCTAGTCTGAAGCCTCTATCTGGCTCTACCCCAGTCTGAAGCCTGTAGTTCTATGTGGCTCTAACCTAGTCTGAAACCTGTAGTTCTATCTGGCTCTAACCCAGTCTGAAACCTATAGCTCTATCTGGCTCTAACCCAATCTGAAACCTGTAGCTCTATCTGGCTCTAACCCAGTCTGAAGCCTGTAGTTCTATCTGGCTCTAACCCAGTCTGAAGCCTCTATCTGGCTCTAACCCAGTCTGAAACCTATAGTTCTATCTGGCTCTAACACAGTCTGAAGCCTATAGTTCTATCTGGCTCTAACCCAGTCTGAAGCCTATAGTTCTATCTGGCTCTAACCCAGTCTGAAACCTATGGCTCTATCTGGCTCTAACCCAGTCTGAAACCTATAGCTCTATCTGGCTAACCCAGTCTGAAACCTGTAGCTCTATCTGGCTCTAACCCAGTCTGAAACCTGTAGTTCTATCTGGCTCTAACCCAGTCTGAAGCCTCTATCTGGCTCTAACCCAGTCTGAAACCTGTAGCTCTATCTGGCTCTAACCCAGTCTGAAGCCTGTAGTTCTATCTGGGTCTAAACCAGTCTGAAACATGTAGCTCTATCTGGCTCTAACCCAGTCTGAAGCCTATAGCTGTATCTGGCTCTAACCCAGTTTGAAACCTGTAGCTCTATCTGGCTCTAACCCAGTCTGAAACCTGTAGTTCTATCTTGCTCTAACCCAGTCTGAAACCTGTAGTTCTATCTGGCTCTAACCCAGTCTGAAGCCTGTAGCTCTATCTGGGTCTAACCCAGTCTGAAACCTGTAGCTCTATCTGGCAGTCTAACCCAGTCTGAAGCCTCTATCTGGCTCTAACCTAGTCTGAAGCTCTATCTGGCTCTAACCCAATCTGAAACCTGGCTCTACCCCAGTCTGAAGCCTGTAGTTCTATCTGGCTCTAACCCAGTCTGAAGTGGCTGAAACCTAATCTGGCTCTAACCCAGTCTGAAACCTAAACCAGTCTGAAACATGTAGCTCTATCTGGCTCTAACCCAGTCTAACCCAGTAACCCTGAAACCTATAACCCAGAAACCTCTATCTTGCTCTAACCCAGTCTCTAACCCAATCTGAAACCTGTAGCTGAAACCTATATCTGGCTCTAACCCAGTCTAACCCAGTCTGAAGCCTGGCTCTAGTCTGAAGCCTGTATCTGGCTCTAAACCCAGTCTGCTCTAACCCAGTCTGAAACCCTCTATCTGGCTCTAACCCAATCTGAAACCTGTAGCTCTATCTGGCTCTAACCCAGTCTGAAGCCTGTAGTTCTATCTGGCTCTAACCCAGTCTGAAGCCTCTATCTGGAAGCCTATAGTTCTATCTGGCTCTAACCCAGTCTGAAGCCTATAGTTCTATCTGGCTCTAACCCAGTCTGTAGCTCTATCTGGCTCTAACCCAGTCTGAAAAATCTGGCTCTAACCCAGTCTGAAGCTCTATCTGGCTCTAACCCAGTCTGAAACCTATAGCTCTATCTGGTTCTATCTTGCTCTAACCCAGTCTGAAACCTGCTCTAGCTAGCTCTATCTGGGTCTAACCCAGTCTATGAAGCCTCTATCTGGCTCTAACCCAGTCTGGAACCTGTAGCTCTATCTGGGTCTAACCCAGTCTGAAACCTGTAGCTCTATCTGGCTCTAACCCAGTCTGAAACCTGTAGTTCTATCTGGCTCTAACCCAGTCTGGAACCTGTAGCTCTAACCCAGTCTGGCTCTAACCCAGTCTGAAACCTGTAGCTCTATCTGGCTCTAACCCAGCCTGAAACCTCTATCTGGCTCTAACCCAGTCTGAAGCCTGCTCTAACCCAGTCTAGCTCTATCTTGCTCTAACCCAGTCTGAAGCCTCTATCTGGCTCTAACCCTCTAACCCAGCTCTATCTGGCTCTAACCCAGTCTGAAACCTGTAGTCTGGAACCTGTAGCTCTGGAACCTGTATCTGGCTCTAACCCAGTCTGGAACCTGTAGCTCTATCTGGCTCTAACCCAGTCTGAAACCTGTAGCTCTATCTGGCTCTAACCCAGTCTGAAGCCTGTAGCTCTATCTGGGTCTAACCCAGTCTGAAACCTGTAGCTCTATCTGGCTCTAACCCAGCCTGAAACCTCTATCTGGCTCTAACCCAGTCTGAAGCCTGTAGCTCTATCTTGCTCTAACCCAGTCTGAAGCCTCTATCTGGCTCTAAGCCAGTCTGAAACCTGTAGTTCTATCTGGGTCTAACCCAGTCTGAAACCTGTAGCTCTATCTGGCTCTAACCCAGTCTGAAGCCTATAGCTCTATCTGGCTCTAACCCAGTCTGAAACCTGTAGCTCTATCTGGGTCTAACCCAGTCTGAAGCCTGTAGCTCTATCTGGCTCTAACTCAAAGGTAGCTGGTCCGAATCCCCTGGGCTGACAAGGTGAAAAATATTGAGCAAGACTCCCACTCTCTGAGGGTGTACCAGGGGGAGTTGGGATAAGGACTGACCCTGCCGTGACCCCACTCTCTGAGGGTGTACCAGCGGGAGTTGGGATAAGGACTGACCCTTCCGTGACCCCACTCTCTGAGGGTGTACCAGCAGGAGTTGGGATAATGACTGACCCTGCCGTGACCCCACTCTCTGAAGGTGTACCAGGGGGAGTTGGGATAATGATTGACCCTGCCGTGAACCCACTCTCTGAGGGCGTACCAGGGGGAGTTGGGATAATGACTGACCCTGCCGTGACCCCACTCTCTGAGGGTGTACCAGGGGGAGTTGGGATAATGACTGACACTGCCGTCACCCCACTCTCTGAGGGTGTACCAGAGGGAGTTGGGATAATGACTGACCCTGCCGTCACCCCTGGCTCTAACAGTAACCCCCAGCTCTAACCCCCAGCTCTAACATTAACCCCCAGATCTAACAGTAACCCCCAGATGTAACAGTAACCCCCAGCTCTAACCCACAGCTCAAACAGTAACCCCCAGCTCTAACAGTAACCCCCAGCTCTAACAGTAACCCCCAACTCTAACCCCCAGCTCTAACAGTAACCCCCAGCTCTAACAGTAACCCCCAGCTCTAACAGTAACCTCCAGCTCTAACAGTAACCCCCAGCTCTAACAGTAACCCCCAGCTCTAACCCCCAGCTCTAACAGTAACCCCCAGCTCTAACCCCCAGCTCTAACAGTAACCCCCAGCTCTAACAGTAACCCCCAGCTCTAACAGTAACCCCCAGCTCTAACCCCCAGCTCTAACAGTAACCCCCAGCTCTAACAGTAACCCCCAGCTCTAACAGTAACCCCCAGCCATAACCCAGAGCTCTAACAGTAACCCCCAGCTCTAACAGTAACCCCCAGCTCTAACAGTAACCCCCAGCTCTTACAGTAACCCCCAGCTCTAATAGTAACCCCCAGCTCTAACCCCCAGCTCTAACAGTAACCCCCAGCTTTAACAGTAACCCCCAGCTCTAACAGTAACCCCCAGCTCTAACCCCCAGCTCTAACAGTAACCCCCAGCTCTAACAGTAACCCCCAGCTCCAACCCCCAGCTCTAACAGTAACCCCCAGCTCTAACCCCAGCTCTAACCTCCAGCTCTAACCCCCAGCTCTAACAGTAACCCCCAGCTCTAATAGTAATCCCCAGCTCTAACAGTAACCCCCAGCTCTAACAGTAACCCCCAGCTCTAACCCCCAGCTCTAACAGTAACCCCCAGCTCTAACAGTAACCCCCAGCTCTAACAGTAACCCCCGGCTCTAACCCCAGCTCTAACAGTAACCCCCAGCTCTAACAGTAACCCCCAGCTCTAACAGTAACCCCCAGCTCCAACCCCCAGCTCTAACAGTAACCCCCAGCTCTAACAGTAACCCCCAGCTCTAACAGTAACCCCCAGCTCTAACCCCCAGCTCTAACAGTAACCCCCAGCTCTAACAGTAACCCCCAGCTCTAACAGTAACCCCCAGCTCTAACCCCAGCTCTAACAGTAACCCCCAGCTCTAACAGTAACCCCCAGCTCTAACCCCCAGCTCTAACAGTAACCCCCAGCTCTAACAGTAACCCCCAGCTCTAACAGTAACCCCCAGCTCTAACAGTAACCCCCAGCTCTAATAGTAACCCCCAGCTCTAACAGTAACCCCCAGCTCTAACCCCCAGCTCTAACAGTAACCCCCAGCTCTAACAGTAACCCCCAGCTCTAACAGTAACCCCCAGTTCTAACAGTAACCCCCAGCTCTAACAGTAACCCCCAGCTCTAACCCAGTGCTCTAACAGTAACCCCCAGCTCTAACCCCCAGCTCTAACAGTAACCCCCAGCTCTAACAGTAACCCCCAGTTCTAACAGTAACCCCCAGTTCTAACAGTAACCCCCAGCTCTAACAGTAACCATCAGCTCTAACAGTAACCCCCAGCTCCCTTTCTATCTCTTTATCTACACTATCTATCTCTATATCTACACTCTCTCTATATCTACACAGTCTATCTCTATATCTGTCTGTCTGTCTGCCTACCTTTCTCTCTATATACACTTTCTATATCTCTCTATCTACACTATCTATCTCTATATATACACTATCTATCTCTATATCTACACTCTCTCTATATCTACACAGTCTATCTCTATATCTGTCTGTCTGTCTGCCTACCTTTCTCTCTATATACACTTTCTATATCTCTCTATCTACACTATCTATCTCTATATATACACTATCTATCTCTATTTCTACACTACCTATCTCTATATATCTGGCTGTCTGGCTGCTTCCCTTTCTCTATCTACACTAGCTATCTCTATATATACACTATCTATCTCAATATATACACTATCTATCTCTATATATACACTATATATCTCAATATATACACTATCTATCTCTATATATACACTATCTCTCTCTCTATCTACACTATCTCTATATATACACTATCTATATCTCTATCTACACTATCTCTATATATACACTATATATCTCAATATATACACTATCTATCTCTATATATACACTATCTATCTCTATATATACACTCTAAATCTTTATAAACACTATCTATATCTCTATCTACACTATCTATATCTATATATACACTATCTATATCTATATATACACTATCTATATCTCTATATATACAATATCTTTATCTCTATCTACACTATCTCTATATATACACTATCTATATATATACACTATCTATAATCTCTATCTAAACTATCTATATCTCTATATATACACTATCTATCTCTCTGTCTACACTATCTATATATCTATCTATATCTATATATACACTATCTATATCTCTATATATATACACTATCTATATCTCTATATATCTACACTATCTATATCTCTATCTACACTATCTTTATATATACACTATCTATCTCTATATCTACACTATCTATATATCTATCTGTCTATCTACACTATCTCTATATCTACACAATCTATCTCTCCATATCTACACTATCTATCTCTCTCTATATACACTATCTATATCTCTATCTACACTATCTTTATATATACACTATCTATCTCTATATCTACACTATCTATCTCTCTATATGTCTATCTACACTATCTCTATATCTACACAATCTATCTCTCCATATCTACACTATCTATCTCTCTCTATATACACTATCTATATCCCTATCTACACTATCTCTATATATACATATATATATATATATACTATCTATCTACACAATCTATCTCTCTATATCTATACTATCTATCTCTCTAAAAATACACTATCTATCTCTCTATCTACACTATCTCTATATATACCCTATCTATATATCTATCTACACTATCTTTATATATACACTATCTATCTCTATATCTACACAATCTATCTCTCCATATCTACACTATCTATCTCTCTCTCTATCTACACTATCTTTATATATACACTATCTATCTATCTATCTACACTATCTTTATATATACACTATCTATCTCTATATCTACACTATCTATCTCTCAAAAAAATACACTATCTATATCCCTATCTACACTATCTCTACATATACACTATCTATATCTCTTTCTACACTATCTACACTGTCTATATCTCTATCTACAATATCTATCTCTATATCTAGACTATCTATGTCTCTATATGTACACATCTCTCCATTTACACCATCTCTATATATACACTATCTATATATCTATCTACACTACCTATCTATCTATCTACACTATCTCTATATATACACTATTTATCTCTATATCTACACTATCTATCTCTATATCTACACTTTCTATCTCTATATCTACACTAT